>NC_060959.1:7265262-7285262 GCF_910589235.1 Vespa crabro
TCCTCCACCTTCTACGGTGCTCAAGCATTGCTTTTACTCGCCGTCTTGTGTACGGGCGGCGCACGAGTAGTCGGCCCGCAGAAGCGTTTCGTAAAAGGGATTACAAAACCAGAAGAGAAAGGAGAAGCGAAGAGAAAGAAAGAGAGAGAGAGAGAGAGAGAGAGAGAGAGAGAGAGAGAGAAAGAAAGAGAGAGAGAGAGAGAGAGAGAAAGAGAGAGAGAGAGAGAACGCGCAAAAGAGAGCCGGCGTAGAAGAGACATTTGGCATATCCGGAGAGGCAAGTTCTCCGGAAGAG
Organism: Vespa crabro; assembly: GCF_910589235.1. NCBI lineage: Eukaryota > Metazoa > Arthropoda > Insecta > Hymenoptera > Vespidae > Vespa > Vespa crabro. The sequence continues at coordinate 7,265,558 of NC_060959.1, forward strand.
ACGACAAGCGCTAGACATTGATTCGAAAGGAAGGAAAAGGAAAAAAGAAAAATAAAAGGGAGGGAGAAAGAGAACGAGAAAGAGTGAGGGAGAAAAAAAAGCAGATAGAAAGAAATAACAAGGAATAGACTACTAGTATAGTACGGAACGTATCCGCGTGTATATGTATCACTGATAACCCATAATAAAAGCTCGAAGCCCATTCGTTCATTCGTTCGTTCAGCGCGCGCGCGCGTGCGCGCGCGCACGCGGAGACACGCGGCCGCGACGCGGAATTAAAAGTGCACTTAAAAAGGTTAGCGGGATAAAAAAGGCGCGCGCGCGAAAGGATAAGAGAAAGGAATAGGAGCCACCTCCGAGTCCTTGAGAGTACACAACGGGTAAAAGTGCCGGCAGCGTAGCACCGGAGCGGCAGCCGGTTGACCCTGGACGCTCGAGTCCGCCGTGCTAGTCCCCGTTCAAAAAAAGGAAAAAGCTTCTCCTCCTCAACGAAGACGTTTGCGACGAATCCTCGAGCCGATCGAGCTAACCCGATCGTTTAAGCGTCCCCGTACGATCGATCTTACTCGTGAGTACCCGGAAGAGCCCACGCTCTCGTGTGTTGCGCGCGCTCCACTAAGAGCTACGAAGCACGTGCTCGCGACCATGAAGAACGGAGGACCGAGAGGAACAGCTGACCGAAGATAACGACCTCCATCCTCGTTCCCCTACATCTTCGTCTTCGTCTTCGTCTTCTTTTTCTTCATCTTCTACCGTTGCTGATGCCGTTGCTGATACCTTCTCATTCTATCTTCGAACAAGCCGAGGAACCATAGGGATAAATGTGCCCAGTGAGAAACGTCCGATTTCTATCGAGTGTACAAAAGTGACGCGTGTGCCGATTCAATTCCACGTAAACCGAGTTATTATTCAAGTGGTCTCTGTGCGCCCATCAGTATACACCGGTGTGTTTCAATGTTTCACATCACGTGCCAGCGAGATCGCCGTCACCGTTGTCGTCGTCGTCGTTATTACGAAGCACCGAGGATGCCTCGAGACTCCTCGAGAGAATCCTGAGGGACGTGCGTTTTCGATTCAACCGACGTTAACTCGGATATTTAGCATCATTGGTAGCGATCGATCTTTGGATCGATCGAACCCCGGCAGCATCGTGGAGGAATTAAATTGTGAGGTGAGACGATATAGATTAAGTATTTATGATATAGTTTTCTTTTTTTCCTCCTTTTCTTTTTTCACTTTTCCTTTTTCACTTTTTTACTCTTTATAAGTCCCTTTAAATGTCGTTGAACACGTGCAAATAATTGTTTTGATTCTTTTCATCGATGAACGATATATTATCGATTAGTGATATCGATATTCTAAGAAAATAAATCGATAGATATTTTTCAAAGGTAAATCAAAACGCATACCGAACGATTCTCTAACCAAATTGTTGCAATATGTTAAATTTTTGGCAAACACGTGTGTTGCCATCGATTTGGCACAAGCTCGCTCGTTTAATGCTAGAGCCAAAATAAATTTGACATGCCTGATCTACCTACTTCATTTTGCCAGACACAATAGATCGTGCGTTAAATTAAAATTATTAAGTACGGACATGGTTCCAATTCGATGCCAATGACGCGAGGAAATGATTTGAATGACACCACTTCATATACCTATATTTCGATTGTAATAGAATCATTTGTAATAGAAAAACATTATGTGTAAAACATATATATATATATATATACATAGGGAGATATGCAAGACCTTTTCTTTAGAAAACACGCGTATGCAATCGTGACTAAATTTTCAAATCTGGTCATCCTAGTTTTAACTTGTTTCGCAACGTCATCCACACCAAATACGGCGATCGATCTCTTCGCGTCGAAGGATCTTTACCATTATCTTTTTTCTTTTTTTCTTTCTTTTTTTCTTTTGCTTTTTTATTTCCTTTAATATTTTCATCCCGATCGAATCCGACCTTTTGGTATCTATAATTTTCTTTGCACGACATAATATCGCGTTAAACTTACCATTTTATAAATCGTTAAACGAATCACATTACCAATTAATACTCGACCATCGATACGTTAAATTTTTCATTACGACCCGTTAAAAAATTCTTTCGAAGGTAAATCGTGAAACTCACTTGCCGTTTCCTCGATCGTATTTTACCGTAGTTGGTTAATACCATGGGCAGCGTCAACGAAACGACAAATCGTCGAGCCATTGCGGACAATAATAAGGCGATTCGCAAAGCTGGCACACCGACATTCCGATCTTGTCTCTTGGGTGTAAGACTTCGTGTAAATTAAAAGGGACCGGACGTAATTGGGAATAAAAACGAAAGCCTCGATAACTTTGCCCCGATGGTTCCTATCGACTTTGTAGAAACGTTGACAATGAAAGAAAAATAAAAAAAAAGAAAGTAATAAAAAAGGAAAAAAAAAAAAAAGAAGACAAATCGAAAGTATAATCTCAATAAAACGTATTATATTATAAATATTGCTATGTTTGATCGTTTTACGTATCGACATAATTCTTTTTCTTTTTTCCTTGCATCAGTAATTGTTTACTGATAGATAAGATACGTATTTGCGTCAACAAATTAAAAAATTATGCATTTCTTAGAACTTCGTACAAAGTGTTTACCGTAAATATCGATAATTTTGTCATGCAAATGTAATATCTACCAAAAGGAAAGAAAAAAGAAAAAAATTTTGATCTACTTTACGAAAAACAACTACGATTAATTTTCCCTATTTCGAAGGAAAAATGAGTTCCTCGGTAGTTCGTAAGCAAGTTTCGCTTTCTTTTCTCTTTCCTTTTCTTTGTCGGTATATACGCTTTTTTTTTTACATTCCGACAAGAATACGAGTGAACTTTCTCTCAGAAAATCTTCCGCTACCGACCAATTCCATGGAAATATAATGGAATAAACATACGAGATAAGAGAGATTATATTGACGCATCGTAAAGGCAATTCTTACGCTTCTATACAATGTAACCTACTACTTCAGTTTCCTATTAAATGTTTTTAATATATTCGAGACAATGGGAAAGAATTGGGAAAGAAAAATTCGCGAAAGAAATAACTCGAGTATATCCGTTTATAATTTAACTCAAGGGGTTAAGGTAAAGGACCATGAGCATTTCGCGTAATCGGTGCGATAAATCGGAGCTCTCGAAAGCACAACGATTCCTTTTACGTCGACTAATAATGCCGAGGCATTTCAGCTTGATGTCGAGATTACAACTTCTCACAAATCCTATAGAAATTCTATTAACCATTAAACCATTAAAGTATCGATATTCTTGTTTACTTCTTTCCATTTGTTTATCAATCAGAAGAAATTTTCATCAGAGACATTTTTTATTTAGTTTTCATTCGTTTGAAAGAAACTTAAAGATTTGGAATTGACTTCATCTCTATTTTTTTTTCTTTTTTCTTTTTTCTTTTTTTCAATTGCTCCACACAATATACGCACGCTCGTATTTATTTTGTATCCTTATTTTCATTCATTTATATCTATTTTCATCGTATCAATCATTCCCATAATATTCACGTAAATTTTATTTATTTCCTCGCTAAGTCAGACTTCGTTTTTCCTTTCACATTTATTTTTATCGTTTCGTATTTTTTCTTTTTCTTCCTCTTTCTTTTTTTTCTTTTTTTTTTTTTTAATTTTATCTTTAATTAATTAATGTTTATATTACATAATATATATTTCTCCCGATCCTTATATTATTATTCAATAATTTACATTTATGCATATACGCATGACATAAGTATTTTTTTATTACGACAAACGTAATTTCTAGTTCTCTTTCTCTTTGATTTTGCATCATGATTTATCTATGTATCTACCTATCTATCCATCTATCTATCTATCTATCTATCTATCTATCTATCTATCTATCTATCTATCTATCTCTATAGAAAATTTCTATCGTAGTGCACGCGTAATGTTACGCGCGTTACGATCGACTTGGTTGGCGGCAATGGGACAAGAGTGTGATGAAATAACCGGATAACGAGAAAAGGAAACGTCTCTAATATCGTGGGTCGAAGTGAAATTTTAATCTACAACCATGCACCGCCACCGCCACCGCCGCAGACTCGTTCTCGCAATAAGGCTCGAGACTTCTTCTTGGGGATATAATTCAAGTTCAAGCGAGCCACGGTCGTTCTATCGTCGTTCGTGTGCATGTGTCTTTTTTACTCTTTCTCTTTCTCTCTCTTTTTATCTCTTTCTGTCTGTCTATTCGTCCATCTGTCCGTCCGTCCGCCTATCTGTTTTCAATTTTTAACGTTAACTTCATTTCTATATTCCTAATACCAAGTTATAAATCCTGTAAATTTTAAATGCCCGTTTGTCTCACCATTTTTTTATTATACATTTCGTTTCCTTTTCTTATTTCAAATTATTCACGTATAATATTTTTATGCTGATTGTGTCAAGTTCATTCTGTCGTTTTTCTTCTTTTTTCTTTTTTTTTTTTTTTTTATTTTATTTATTATCACGACGTACATACGTACATAGGTAACGTAATAGTTGTACATTAGTAATGAAACTTGTTCTCTTTCTCTCTCTTTCTCTCTTTTTAGTTTCCATACGTCTGTCTATTTCTCCCTCTCTCTCTTTTTCTCTCTCTTTACGTTAAGTTGTATATGTGTACGATTACGCAACGCTCCTTTTTATCTTAGTCAAGAGGGGGAGACAGAGAAAGAGAGGGAGAAAGAGAGAGAGAGAGAAAGGAGAGAGAGAGAAAGATAGAAGAATAAAATGAAAGGCAACGAGAAAAAAGCATAAAGAGGAAAAAAAGAGAGAGCGAGCGAGAGAGAGAGAGAGAGAGAGAAAGAGAGAAAAAGAGGGAGAGAGAGAGAGAATATAGGAAAGGAGGAAAAAAACACGAGAAGGAACGGCGTGGTCGTCCTCATCATCTCGTCGACGGCTCTCTTGCAACTCGAAGAGAGAAAAAGCGATCTCCAGTCAAGGTCGAGCTCGCGCGCGCACGTCTTCGAAAGGCGTCTTTGCGTTCGCCATTTCGTATTCACCTGGGCATTATCTCCCACCCTCGCGACTGCATAGAGAGGATTGCATTCGCGCGCTCTCGTCGTTGGTTACAAACGAAAATCACGATCGGACTTGAAAAGGTGAACCGGTCGAAATTCCGGGTTAACATTACTCTTTTTCTTATCCTTCCATTTTTCCACTTTTGCACTCTTTCTCTTTTCTTATTTCGTCGAATCAACCTTCTCTCTCTCTCTCTCTCTCTCTCTCTTTCTCTTTTTCTCTTAAATATTTTTTTGACTTTCGGTCTATAAAAAAAAAAAAAAAAATAAAAAAAAGAGAGAAGGAGAAAACAAGGATAGGAAGAATGAATTCGTCGAACGTGAGAAAGGCAATCCTTTCTCGAGACGTCCTATCTTTTTTTTTTCTTCTTCTTCTTCTTCTTTTCTTTTTTGTTTTGTTTTAAAACGTCCAACTTGTCCTCACAGTAACAATAATTAATTTCTTATTATAACGTGTTTATTTCCTTTACGTATCTCATTCAACGTTCACTTCTACGTATCTTCGCGAGACTCAATATAAGATTTATAAGACAGGTAGCTGCATGTATATCTAATCGCGAGATACCAAAGAAAGAAGAAACAAGACTCGTGAGAAAAGAGTATGAATTTGGTCGTCCACCTTCGATTCGGTTAGATGGATAGAAAGTTATGCAGTTAGAACGTGAAATGTCACGTGATTTCGTAATCATCCTCAAAGGTCGCGAAAGAATAAAAAGTCATGAAAGAAAGAAAGACGACGACGACGACGACGACGACGACGACGACGACGAGGATGACGACGATGACTATAGCTGGTCGTCGCGTAGCTCGGTTTTGAATCTCATTAAGAGAAAATAATTAACGAGGAACCGTTTGAAAAGAATTTTTCTTTTAGTTTCTAAATGGAATCCTTCGCGATCGATCGCGAATTGGATATCTTGAATTGCTTGAATCAAGCAACGATCAAAAGTAAAAAAATAAAAATGGATTCGTCGTAATAAAAAATTCTCGGTTTTTCTCGAACGATTCCACATCGTTGAGTTTTGTTATTTTTATAATCGTCCCAATCACCAACCTGTAACCTTGATATTCGATTATATAACGCACTTCCTATCAAGTATATGCTTTGTAATACTAATGCAAAGATAATTGTTGTTTTGATATCTCTAAGAAAAATTCAGTACCCACGCACTCTTCCTCTCTCTCTCTCTTTCACACACACACACACACTCTCTCTTTCTTTCTTTCGTAATTATCGAATTAATTTGATAACGACGAATCAAAACACGGAAATAGTATTTTATGCAATCGATGATGAATGAAAAAGTGGTAATAGAAAGGTACGAGATATTTTATTACGAAAGATATATTCCTGTGAGTGATGACAAACGTTGATAGATTAATGAAATTTTTTAATCAATGACACATTAATTTTTATATTTTGACATGACAGAGTATTTATATATTAGAAAACGCAAATGTATTCCGTTCGTAAGAATATATATATATATATATATATATATATATATATATATATATATGTGATATATCAAGGAAATGATTGTTAAAATTTACGAGAACGACGAAAATCTAAACGACGTCTGAAAGAAAAACTGATTTGAGAAAAACGTCATGAAATTTCTATCGTTATTCGTAAAAGTCCACGAAACCATTGAATGTATCGTCTTCGAACCGGCACCGTGGAAATCGATCATGAATCACGTCCAATTGAGCGTACCCTTTACGTAAGTCGAATTTAATGGCGCTCTTCTTGCTATCGAACTCGCGCTGTTTCTTCGAATAATTTTCTAGCTATGGCTTGAAGGGAACTAAAGGATATCCTGATCGGTCGAATGGACAAAAGAAAAGCTAGAAGAGCGCGTCTCCTTCGTCGCGTCGCGGAGAGATTAACGATTGAAGTTACCAAGGAACGAACGAACGAACGAACGAACGAATAAACGAACGAACGAACGAACGATCGGAAGGGAAAAGTTTGTAAGAAAAACTTCCTTCCTGGAAGTTGGCTTGCGTGTTACCTTTCATTCCGTGAGCTCCCTCTTAGAGCGTGCACGTTACGCGCGTTACGCGATAATCGCGCGAACGAGTTGTCACGATCTCTCGCGTTCTTTATTTGGGTCAGAGCCAGAGGAGGTTAAGAACCGGGATTATATCCTACCAGACTCTCCTCTTCGCATATTCTTGCTAACTTAAACGTGCTATAATAAACAAGAGAAGCAATAACTTGGCGTATTTGTTCTCCAAACTCATTTCCCGAGTGTAATCTTATGATAAGTTTAGTCTCACTTATGTACCTGCATGAATAGTTATATATATATATATATATATATATATATATTTGTGTATGTATATACATATGTATATATTATAAACCTAAGTAAAGGTATGTATGCGTATGTTCTAACATAAGTTGAAATATAGTATAGAAGGAGCACCTCTCGATACGCGTTTTGATAGGCACGCGAAATTCTCGCCTTGGCTAAATTTAGATTACGATTTATGCGTTGACTAATGATAGTAGCCGATTATCGCGACGCGATGCCATTAACGTAGGTATTACAAGATAACCGTAATCAGAGTGCTCGGATAAGTGACGTATATCCAGTATTACTACATATGAGTATATACGTAGATGCTTATATGTGTTTTTGTTTATATGTGTGTATATGCGTATATATAAGTATATACGTAAGCGAGCTCATCGCTCCGCTTGATCGCTTCTCTCTCTCTCTCTCTCTCTTTCTCTCTTATTCGTGCCATTCGAGTCTCCAAGTACTATATCGAGTTTATGAATGAACGCTTCCGAAGCCATAAAAATAGCCGATGGCTGGTTAAAGTCGACGATATCGCAAATGACTTGAAATTCGCAATGCGTTGTTCTATCCTTCATTCTCTTGAAAAAAAGAAAATTCCATTTGACACCAGCCTCGGTTTCATTTCTTTTTGTTTGACGTCCGTATATACAAACTAAATCGACAACGTGATTATCAAGGACATATTTCTTTCCCTCCTTTTTCTTCCTATTAACCCGAAATTGTATAATCTTTTTTAAACATATAATTCTCGCTCTAGAAACTACGAAAATTAATGGCAATTGTGTGCCCCAGAAATTTTTTACTTTTGGAAAGTTCTATTATTCTGTTGAAATGAAATTACGTAATATTAGCTTAATTTTGGCATTCGGTTTCTTTTCTTTTTTTTTTTGTTTTCCTTTCTCTCTCTCTCTCTCTCTCTCTCTCTCTCTTTCTCGCACTCTCTCTCTCTCTCTCTCTCTCTCTCTCTCTCTCTCTAAAAATAGATTGGAAGCTCTTGCGATTATCTATCTATCTTTTCGGCTCCTTCATGAACTCTGTTAACTTCTCACGCCACTATCTTCATTTTTATTTATTATAAATTCTATTATATATATATACATATATATATAATATAGAGTATATTACATCGTCTTATGATTATAATTCTCCTTTATCTGCTTCATTTAGATATAGAGAACATTTGTGATACACGCAATGCATTCCGTATCTTTTTTCTCTCTATCGCACATTTGCTTATCACTTCGTTACCATTGTTCTATTATCATATCTAATAACACTTCCCTTTCTTTCTATAATTTTCATTTTTCATTATAATATCTTATTAATACCTCATTTCATATTACTTTAAATTTTATTTCATACAATTTAATCGATCATTATAAATCTTATATTTATTTTTCTCCCTTATCGTATAAAGACTATATACTTACCTTAAATCAGTATAATAAATTTTTCTCATTTTACGACCAACGTGTGCGCAATATACATGTATATGTACATATATATATATGTATATATATATATATATATATATATGTATGTATGTGTGTGTGTATGTATGTATGTATGTATGTATAACAGAATGGAAAAAAAAGAGAGAAAGAAAGAGAGAGAAAGAGAAAGAGAGAGGATAAACCGCGTTAAATGAAGTTGCAATTAAGAGAACTAAAAGCTACGCCGGCAACTACACTTCTCAAGGCCTCGGCCCGCGGCGAAGCGTACTTCCGCTTCTGATTAGCTTCCTCTTTTCCCACATCGTCCTCCCGGCCTTCTCCGTCCTCCGTTCCTCCCACCGCCCGTTCCACGGATTCCCTTCTCTCCCTTTTTCTCTTTTTTACACTTTTTTCTTGCCCCCCAACTCCCATCACCCATCTCTCTCTCTCTCTCTCTCTCTCTCTCTCTCTCTCTCTCTCTCTTTACTTATCTATCTCTATTTCTTTCTCTATCTATCTATCTATCTATCTATCTATCTATCTATCTCTTTCTCTCTCTCTCTCTCTCTCTCTCTCTCTCTTTCTTCTTTATCTCTTACAGTCTTATCTCCCACCGTGGGAATCTGCGCGTGCAATTCGCACCGTGAGCTCAACGGAGAGGAAGTTCTCTATTCCCATTCCTGTTCTTTTACGTTTCTTTCTATACTTTGTGAACCACTCGATGAGCCGACATTCGATGCGTTTCTCTCTCTCTCTCTCTCTCTCTCTCCCTCTCTCTCTCCCTTCTTCATTTCTTTTCTCTTCCTTTTTCGAAGTCGTTGACTTATTTGTAATGAAATTATTTTAATGGCATTCGTAGACGATACTTTTATATGTATCTTTAAACCTGTTCTATTATTTATAAATCATTGTACATTTATAAAATGTAAATATGTCGTTTCTATTCATTCATTGGACATTTTCATTGAAAAAATACCCTTTTTCCTTTTTTTTTTCTTTGTCTTCTTTTTCTATATCTTCTTCTCTTTTTCTTTCTTTTGGTTTTTTTCTTTTTCCTTTTTTTTCTTTTTCATCTAATGAATACCTAATCATACAGATTACAGATAATTTTTCGCTCTCTTATCCCTTCTCTTTTAATTGGAAATTATTGTCTGTTAATTGGCATTTAATAGATATACATTAGCAGAGAATGTTTCTTTGATTGAAACGCACAATATGTCAAGGTAACATTTATAAAAATATATATATATATATATATATCATCTTATTTTTACTAAATAAAATTATTTTGAAATTAATTGTACAACAGATAAATCAAATATTTCATTCTACCTACATACATACATACATACATACATACATATATACATACATACATACATACATACATACATACATATATACATACATACACATATACATACATACACATATTTATATATATATATATATATATATATATATATATATATATATATATGTAGTGTTTTTTTCACACTAGACAAGAAGAATGTTAAGAATTGTGTAACACCGTAAGGCTATTAAAAGGCGTCGGCGTTCTATTCCTGGTTTAGAAACGGCACTACCGTCTCGAACCACGTATTCCTCGTGTTCGCGGCCAGTAAATTATTGTGTCGCCGAAGAATCGATCGAGTGATTTTAATGGGATAGGCGAAAATGTTCCACTCGCGGTGGATATACTTTCACTTGGCTCCGAGAAAGAGAAAGAGATAGATAGATAAAGAAATAGATAGATAGATAGATAGTTAGATAAATAGAGAGAGAGAGAGAAAGAGAGAGGCTCACCGAATTGGACTGAACGTCGATTGCATAGCTCGATGAAATTTCTGACAATTGTACGAAATATAATATTTGTTTCCCTTTTTCCTACCCTTTCTTTCTCTCTTTCTCTCTCTCTCTCTTTCTCTCTGTTCCTCTTTAAATATCAATCAAATGGCTCGTTTGCTACTTCGTAACTTCTCGTAAAAAGAGAGAAGAAGGAACAAAAAAAAAAAAAAGAAGAAAAAAAAGGAAAAATAAGGGACTAATCGCGTTTTCGTTTAATTCAATACGCAAACAGGCTTAAGTAAATAAGGCTAGACGACCGTCGTAATTGCACAGGTTGATCCTTGTCTATATGATCGCTAAATTATATCATCGCAATCGTCACGAGAATAACTCACGCGAGTACGTTTACCCTTTTTCGTCGATCGAAACCGAACCATTCGACCTCCTGCATTACGATGCTTCTCTTTGCCTCTGACATTTTCTCTTTCTCTTTCTCTCTCTCTCTCTCTCTCTCTCTCTCTCTCTTTCTCTCTCTTTCTCTTTCTCTTGACGATACCAAAGTATGTAATATTGGCTAACCTAAACGTGGAGAACGTAAAAGTGACGAAGCAATCAAAGTATCGACAGAAAAATTAGTAATTCGTAGCACGAAAGAAAGACGATAGCTCGTTTACGTGTACCATCTTATATTACACTCTCTTTCTATCTCTCTCTCTCTCTCTCTCTCTCTCTCTCTCTCTCTCTCTCTCTCTCTCTTTCTCTATCTATCTATCTCCTTTTAGTCGCCATAATAGGAAAAGAGACACGGTCTCTCTCTCGTGGTATTTTCCTTCGTTTCTGGCCCGTTCTGGCTCGTAGCAATTGTAAATCTTGAGAGTGCTGGGCCGGGTATAAGTCGGGTATATATACACGAAGCGGAGTAACAGCCGAGTAACAGCGACAACGTGTATATACTTCTACCTCCGCCAACCCTTTCTACCTTCCCTTTCACTTTCATCTATCGCGGGCTCGCGCGCACAGCTCTCTGAGGCCCCCATCCGACGACCAAGACTCGCGCCCGCCCGTTCCTCGTTTACTCGTTCGTGTGCTGCGTATTCGCTCTTCTATGCGTCTCTTACACCTCTACTATTTTATACTCTGTATATTTGACTACTTTGTTAATGGGAAAGAAAAAAAAAATATATATATATATGTCGTTCGTTCTCGTTCATGTAGAACGTAACACGACATTATTTATGTTCTCGAGAATAATTATAATATTCTTACATATAATATAACGAAATTGTATAAAATTACTTTGCAGAATATATTATGTGGCAATATTGAAAATTATTATCTGATAAAAGCTTCTTATGTATGAGATAATAACATTTTCAAACAAGTTAAATGTTTTATTTAAATGAAAAATCGAAAGAAATGTATTTCTTTCTCTCTCGCTCTCTCTCTCTCTCTCTCTCTCTCTATATATATATATATATATATATATATATATATATATATATATATATATATGTATAAATCTAAATAATGTTCTTTCGAATAACACAAAAGATATAAGTGCTCGTAAGGTCAACAAGGTCTTGAAATCCCTTTTACAATGGAAAAGTATCGTTAACCAACGAAGATATTGTAAAGAGACAACTAAACTATCTTCGACATTGACAAATTTGACGTTTTATATTTTCAAATTGTACAATGTTATTATTAAGATTCTTTTAAACATTGATAAACGTTTGAATATAGAAAGTAAAAGAAATTTAGAAGGAGTAATTATATTTGGACCGGTACAGTAAACAGTGTGAATCAAGTGTACCTTCAAAGAGTTACGACCATGGTCCCAGGGATCTCGACCCTTTCCTTTACGGTGAAAGTGTTCCAGTTTTATGTTTGCCTCGTAACTCCGGAATAATTTAACGAGGAAACAAGTGTAGTCGTTATTTATTACTCGTATAAATATTATCAAAATTATATTTCGAAAGAGAGAGACAAAGAGAGAGAGAGAGAGAGAGAGAGAGAAAAAAGTAGAAAAAGTAAAAAAAGAAAATGAAAAGAAATGAAGAGAACTTATAAGTTTTGGTACACTTACGTACTAATACGTACGTCTTATTCAAAACTCTTTTGCCTCGCTCGTTTTCACTCGCACACACACATTCACAAATACGCGCGCAACAAGCTAGCTAGACTTTCTTGTATTACTTACGTACTTACGCGTGCGTGCGCGCGTACCTAACCGAGCAACATCGACGTCGACGACGTAATTTCTCCTTCGCCATTGTTACTCCAAACGATCTCTCGCAATCGTCCTCTCTCCCCTCTTGTGACATACGCTAATCATTCATCCCGGGCGCTCGTTACGTCGCATGGTGGAACGAACGACCCAAATAATAATTTTCTTATCATATTTATTTCTTTTTCCTATTTATTGAAAGAAAAAAAAAGGGAAAAGAAATTAATATTTCGCATTAAAATTCTTAATTTCGTGCAAATTTCGAATTTTTAATTCGATACAGGGTAATTATTAATCACGATAGAACGACATTGCGTCGATCTGATCATTTTTCTATTATACACCTTTTTTTCTTCTCTTTTTTTTTATTTTTTATTTTTTATTTTTTTTTTTATTTGCCAATAATTATAATCTTTTAATTCTAATCCGACTCGATACTTTATTATTTATCATGACAGCTTGATGTCGACATAATATCATTGATTACGGTAGCTTTATGTCGTATCACATATACCTACGATTGTTTTTATATATGCCCATAATGACTGCATTAAATCGAAGAATGATAATTTCAATTTCTGTAGAATCATTAAAGACACGAGAGATGATTTTTTTTTCTTCTCTTCTCTTCAGTCAAATAAAGAAAAAAAAAAAAAAACGAAGAAAAACGTAGCGCTCTTTCTTTCTTTCTATCTCTCTCTTTGAACACGTGTAAGTGCATTTGTGTGCACTATTGCATGCATGCTTCTAACTCGGTACGTGCATACGGGAACACATATGACATGACGACCGGTCCCCACCCACACCCACAATGTGAGATCATTGAGATTACGTAAGTGTCTAGAACGCGGCGTGGACGCGCATAAAAGTATCGTGTAGCAACGTGCATACCGTCTCTAAACTAGAGCCTTTGGTGATCTCTTTCTTGTACTTATTAACAATAAGGGATGGACGCTCACTAGGATCTCACCAGGATTTATACCTATTTATCAAACATATCCATTTCTTCTTTACCGAAAGAAAAATCAAAATTCTAAATGATCTATTACGATACGAAAAAATTATAAATTCTTTTTACGGAAAATACTCGCATATATATATATATATATAATATTTTTCATATCATCTCATTTATTTAAAGAAAAATATTTTATGCCGAATAAATATTTGATTTATTTTTATATCAGGATCGATTGATTTCATTAGAAAATTCTTTTGATAGATTACGTTTAAATATAATATTTCTTTTTTTTTGTTTTTTCTTTTTTTTTTTTTTTTTTTTTTTTTTTAATAATCCGATCACTAGAAACGTTAATTAAAGATGAAAAATATTCGAAGAAAATTATTATGGACTATTTCGGTTAGATAACGAGCAAGAATGAAAGAAACATTTGGCCCTTTCCACTCTTCTTATCTTCTCTCTTTATCAGAACAGTATGTATATGTGTAGGCGTGTGCGATTAGTTCCTAAGGTCGGTGCGTAAAACTATCGCGTATAAGTATTATTGAACGCACAAATGTTTTCTTGAAAGAAAAGTAGTTTATATTGTTTGCATTATTTTTAACGAGACGATCATATCTGTCTGTCAACTTGAAATATCATACTCACCATAAAACATTGATCGAGGACGAATGTGACGATGCAATGGGGTTATTACGTAGAATACATACGATTTGATATAGTTTCATCGAAGAAATACATAATTATGAACGAAACTTTTAATCAATTATTATTCTCTATAGAACTTTTAAGAATTATTGTTCTTCGAATTAATAATATAAATTTTAATCGAAATTCGTATAGACAAATTTTCAAATGTTATCAGAAAGTACATCTGAATAATATCAATTATTTTCTAATGTTCTTTATAAACATATTAATGATATATTAATGACGAAATAAATATTTTATGAAATGTGAATCATGGTGAGTTAGGACGATGTTCTAATATCTTTGAATATAAAAAAAGAAATTTTGTCGAAATATTAAGAACGAAATGTTCCTTTTTCTTTTTTTTTCTTTTTTTTTTTTTTTTTTTTTTTTTCTTTAATTTTATCATTACTCATCCCTGACATTCGTAATGATACATTTGAAAAATGTAATTTCACTCTATATAATATAATCGATAGGTTAATACGGAAAACGTCTATGTATATCCAAATATGTATAACATATTTTATTTTTATTTTATGGTGATGACTATGAATCATTCGTCCATAAGGATTACATATGGTTGTTGTTTATTCGCGCTCGGTTGCTTGTGACTGTATCGCTAAACGACGATTTCCGACGAGTTACATCGGTTTTTTCAAAGCGTTATGCAATCCCGTCGATCCTTCCTGCCTCTCTCTCCCGCTCTTACCTGCGAATCCTGTTACGGTGACGGTGCAGAGAAAACTTGTAGCAGTCCTCGAGACGACGATTATTAGCGCGGGAATGATGATTTCTCATGTCCGTATGCCGTCGACGCAGATACCTTTTTTTTTCCTTTTTCTCTCTTTTCTTTTTTCCTTGATGAGAAAATTTTCTCGTTTCTTTTTATTTCTTCGATACGTAAATACGTTCAGTATTTAACTAAGAATATATTAATCGACGGAACGATAGGATTGATCGTACACGTGGACTTTTTTATATTTTATCCGATCAGAAATAATACACATATACATACAAAATATGTATACAATACATACACAAAAAATATACATATCGTCATTTTATAGATTAGTATCAAATTCTATATAATTTGTTTTTCAAATGACAATTTTCATTTGTCACAATTTTATTACATTTTTATTTACATTTTCTACGAATATTATTCCCAAATAAAATATATCTCGTATATATATATATATATATATATATATATATATATATATACATATATATATATATATAATACAATACATTTTCTCGCCACGTATAGTGTATAATATCGTTAATTATTATTGATTATCGATGATACATTGATATTATAATCAATAGATATCAGACGTATATTTATTTCTATTAAAAGAAAAAAAAAAAGAAAAAGAAAAACTTCTATCGATCATATAAATTTTCAACGCATATCGAATGACGTAAGGATTGTACTATTTCTAAATCTGCTTGATCTGAGAACGATAAGATCCAAATAAATTGGGATCCCATGAAATCCTATGATAGGTAAGTGTTTCTTAGGGTTAACTTAGGAAACTCGAGAATGATCCAAGGTTGAGGCACGTAATTGTATCGTCCGTTTCACGACGTTGTTGACTAAAGCCTCGTTAACGCGCGGCTAACATACTTGGATAAACGAGTGCGAAATGAATAGAATCGATAATGGCCTTGTAGAATTAATCGATATACTACATCGGTAGTTAGTATGACAAACGTAATTAGAATATTTTTTTTCCTTTTTCTCTCTTTCTTTCTCTTTCTCTCTCTCTCTCTCTCTCTCTCTCTCTCTCTCTCTCTCTCTCTCTCTTTACCTATTTACTTATATATATTGTTACGAATATCTTTAACATAAAACATCAAACAAATTATTTATTTTGGCACCTACCGTAGCGAAGAATTGATACACCTATAACAAAAATGCAAACATATTTTTAATGTATGAAAATAATATACCTCGTGAAATCGAATAAATTTTCTTAGACCGAACAAAGTAAGTCCTTCGAATTTTTGAATAAATATAAAGAAATTAGATTATAAAGGTATGCGTAGAATTCATCTAGCATACTGATTTCTTCATATATGTTAAAAAATGCGGATTACTTAACTGTATTAAAAAAAAAAAAAAAAAAACAAAGCAAAAAAATAAACGAATTGAATGTCCTTCAATGTATTAATATTTTCATTATAATTAAGTTAATTCCCCTCCGCCCCCCTCCCCCCCCCCCATTTCACCTCAATGAATATTTTTATATTACTTTTTCTTTTCTTCTTTTTTTTTTTTGTTGTCATTACTTTCTTTAAAAAAAAAAACAAAAAGGAAAAAACAATTTAATTATTGGTAACGATTCGCATAAAATTTCTTTAATCTATGTCCGAGTCCTTAATGACTTATGCAATTAATTCGACAGAAACGAAAAAAAATGAAATATTGCGAAAGAGAAGAAAAAGAAAGAAAGAATCAGAAAAAAAAGGAAAAAAGAAAAGAAAAAAACAAAACAGAATTTAATAAGAGATAGGTATATAATCGATCACATCTTTAACATTGTTTTCACCTCTGACTCAATTTATTATGAGAGAGGAAAAGATTCATTGGGAGACCAACTAAACGACGAAATGTAAAATGTGTAGAAGAGAGAATGAGAGAAAGAGAAAAGGATAGTAAAACGCAGTAGTGGTAATAGGCTTCTCGTGAAGCAGTTGGTCATCGCTCGACGTTCCTCGTTTCCGCCTGACTCATATTATGAGCGTGTGCAAGGCCAAGCCAAAAGCAGTGGTCTTGACTTTATTAAAACGCGCTCGCATCGTTGCCATCAAAGAGAGATAGACGTAAGAAGAAGAAAAAAAGAAAAAAAAAAGAAAAATAGAAAGAGAGAGAGAGAGAGAGAGAGAGAGAAGGAGAGAGAGGTAGTCAAGAAAAGGATGAAGCGTTCGCCTACGCTACGCTGAAAGAATATACTAGATAGGTATCGCATCTGCAAAGTTCTTCTTTGTTGTTGCATCGAGATCAACGTGCAGAAAAGAACAAAAATCGTACATAACGTACGTGTAAATAATAAATATTTCGCGAGAATTGTCATGAGCTCTAGCGTAATGATATGACACAAATGATGTCATGAATGAAAAGACAAATAGAATGAAAAAAAAAAAAAAAAAAATAAAAAAAGAAAGGAAAAAGAGAAGAAAGGAAGAACGGGAGATAATGAAAATCACGTGTCAAGAAAAGTACCGCGAGAAAATTATTAAGATAATGATAATTATAATGTTAAAAATAAAAATGTTCAAATTGAACTTGTACGTAAGCAAATTACTAATTATCTAATTTCACTAGCGACGCACGCTTTAATCATACCTGCATATACATAATATATATTCAGTGTGATAATAAAAACAACGAACTTTAAGCTTTAAGCGATAACCAGGTAAAAAGAAAAGGAAACAACAACAACAAAAAATAAAAAAAAAAAAAAAAGAAAAAATGTATGGGAGAATGAAAGCACAAGGAATTGCAAGTGTAAAGGAAACAAATATTAAATGGAACGGAACTTGATATAAAGAAAATCAAGAACTGTATGACAACGGGACGATAAGAACGGTACGATGATACAAAATATATAATGCAAAGTACATCACTTGAATCAACGATCAGAGTACAACTGATGACTAAATAATAGAGAGAAAAAGAGAGAGAGAGAGAAAGAGAGAGAGAGAGAAAGAAAGAAAGAGAGGGGTGTTGGAAGGAAAGATATCATTCTTTCATAGAATGCACGTGAGCAGCAAACGCATGCGGACAGAGCGTAGGCGTATGTAGATCTTTAAGTAGTGAAAGGTCATCCGTTTTAACAGTCCTAGCAGTTATCGGATTTTTAGCACCTTGATGACTAACCCACGTAATACATCTCTCTTTCTCTCTATCCATCTATTTGTCTATCCATCTATTTATTTTTCTCAATCTTTCTCTCTCTCTCTCTCTCTCTCTCTCTCTCTCTCTCTCTCTCTCTCTTTGGCTCTCTGTCTCATCTATCTCCTTCTCTCTCTATTATCGACATTATCATCGTATAATTGACAAACGAGTGAAAATGAGATAACGACGAAAAGACACACTTCTCAAAGAGATACCGAGGATGGAGAAAGTTGTCGATAATTTAATACTTACGTATGTTGCCTCGATGAGATCCTCGTACGATACTGAAGAGAATCCTTGGCAGCGATCATAACCACCGATGTTGTGTCTTTGAGGACGAGAATGCCCTTTGAATGATATATCGCAGAGAGAAATACAGGACGTCGTTCATTTGAAAGAGAAAGAGAGAAGATTAGAAGGATAGAGAGAGAGAGAGAGAGAGAGAGAGAGAGAGAAAGAGAAAGAGAGGGGGAGAAAGAGAGAGAGAGAGAGAAACGATCATTTGTTACGTAAGAGTACGTATGTAGATATGCCGTGTGTTTAGTATTGTATATAAAGGCCATTATGAAGAGAAAGAGAGAGAGAGAGAGAGAAATAGAGAGAGAAACATTGTTATTTGCGTTGTATGCTACGTACACGTATATTTATGTTTCTTCGATGAGACAATGAGAAAGAGAGAGAGGGAGAGGAGAGAGAGAGAGAGAGAGAGAGAAAAAGAGAAGGAAAGAAAGAAATAACAACATCGCTATAATCCAACGCAATCAAGATTTTTCCGTCGATCTTTAAATCTTTAAGCTCGACGAAAGAAACAATTTAAGAGGAACACAAAAGGAAAATTAAATGCAACAATGATATTTCGTAAAAAAGGATGCAATGTCCTTATGAAAGTTAGCTTATTTTTTGCCACTCGAAAGTCATTCGTTTCCGGCGACTTATAGACGCGCTAGATCCGATAATAGTTGAGAGAAAAAGAGAAAGAGAGATAGAGAGAGAGATAGAGATAGAGAGAGAGAGAGAGAGAGAGAGAGAGAGAGAAAGAAAGAGAGAGTATCGCGCATGCGCGATACGCGAGCATGCCCTTCGGATTCGCGATGATGGAGCGTCTATTAGAGGAGGCGATTGTTCTTATATCTTATATAATGAATGGATCATGTAACTAGTCGCTTCGCAGACTCGCTTTGTGGAGCGGCCGATGGGGATAGGCGAGTTGAAAGAGAGAGAGAGAGAGAGAGAGAGAGAAAGAGAGAGAGAAAGAGAGAGAGGGACAGAGAGGGAGAGAAAGAGGTCGGGAAAGGAAAGAGCGCAAATGTGCACAAGAGAGAGAT
>NC_060959.1:7287762-7425262 GCF_910589235.1 Vespa crabro
GGCATTTTTTTTTCTTTTTTTTTTTTTTATGATCTCAGTATAAGATAGGTGTCGCCGCGAAAATGGGCTTTCATGATCAACCAAACGTGCCACGTGAAATTTTTCTTTATCGATTTTCGAAGACGGACAAGCCCGTTTCAAAAATCATTTGAAACCAATAGCTTTGGATGGACCATGATAAATGACGCTTTCATCGTCGATAGACTGTGACGAAACGAGCTGATCCATCTTCTTTCGCGGTCGAAGGATCAATTTTTTCTTCTTCGGTCAGAGGAACCTTTTGCTTGCGGTAAAGCACGGATCGAATCACGAAACGCATTCGTACGACGTTCTTTTAGCGATGAAGGAGAAGGAGAAAGAGGAGGAGGAGGAGAAGGAAGAGAGGAGAAGGAAGTAGGAGCGATCTTGCTCGATGAAGAGAGACCGCGAAACGCGCGCCTATTCGGACTGGCAAAACGTAATTGGGCCCACAAAAAATGGAGCGGAAATGGCCGGGCCCCATTACCAGCCCTGGTAACGAGTTCTATCTCTCTCTCTCTCTCTCTCTCTCTCTCTCTCTCTCTCTCTCTCTCTTTTTCTGGGCCTCTCTCTTTCCCTCAGTCTCTCAATCGTTGCTCAATCCGTGGCTGGTTCGCGCTCGTGCGCGTACTCGAACCGCCTCGCCTTAATCAGTACCGTCACGATTTGTGCTCTCTTTCACGACGTACTCGCAAACCCTACTCCTGTCATTTTCGACAGTCGTTTGTAAACAAAAATTGGATCATTGCTGTCGAAACTAGCACCCGATCGAGAACGATCCAATCGAGAAATATTGTTGAAAATTCATCTATCGTTTTTTATTCCATTCCTCTGTATAATATCATTTAATTCGATGATACATTTTTTTTATTTGATTACACGTCTCCCCAGTTAACGTCCCTTTAATACAGAAGATAAATCCTTATACTTTGAACAATAACATCTACTTTCTATATTGTCCTATTTTAATCTTCATTCAGTCGAAATAAATATTTAAAGTGTTACTTTAGAAAATATCATAACAAAAAAATATAATAGAAGGTTTACTTATTACTTGTAAATTAAAATCGAATTACTTAAATATAATTAGATCAATTGAAATATATCGTATCGATTAGGGATAAAATGCGATGATGTAACGGCGAACGATGTAGTCGGCGTTTTTTTTTTTCTCATTTCGAAGAAATCGACGAGAGAATGTGAAAGAGGAAATAGGGGAGGAGTAGTAGAGGAAGGATATACAATTGGATTTTCAGCGACGATGCGATCGGAACTTTGAAATATCCTTCTTTCTTTTTTGTTTTTTTTTCCTCTTTTTTTTTTTTTTCTTTCTTTCTTTTTATTCTTTTCACTTTATAACAACGTATGTTGCATCTCCGGACGCTCTCCCTCCCCTCCTGTTTCCCTCGCCAAAACCTTCCCGCCCTTGTATGTCTCGCACTTTAATTTTCAGCCTCGACATTTGCGTAACCCAGTTTCGCTATTGTTCGATTCAATGGTAGATCGTAACGTCCGCCATCCGAATAGGAGATTATAATGCTCGCCTATACACGGTACGCATCACATTGCGCACATAAATGTTCACGGGTTAGTATACGTACCGTACGTACGTACGATCTTCTTTCTCTTTCTCTCCTTTAACAATCAACATAGCGAACTCTGATCAATCATTTGAATGGACTTTGTAATGTTTACATTGCGTTTTCAGCGACCTCATTTTTCTACCAATTTAAAAGTTTTATTTCAATTTGTTTATTTTATTGTTTTTTATTCGATCAAATTCAATTTTTCTTATTTTATTTTTATATACTTATATACCTACTCAGTTCTATTTATTTCTAAATCGTAACATATATATATATATATATATATATATGTGTGTGTGTATAATTTCGTATAACGTAAACAAAATTATTTCTTGAATTAAAAACAAAGCAATGAAAGAATATTAAAATATTACAACGCGTGATCTTTGTTCTCCATTAATAATAAATTTCATTGATGAGACTATACTGTTGTCCTTCTTCCTCTCTCTTTCTCTCTTTTTCATTAATCTTTAGACGCGTTAGTTATGGATATCATTCGAATAAAAAGGAAAGTAAACGCAAACGATAAACGACAAAAATGTGATAAGTTCTCGTAGCCATAAACAGCAACAGTAAATTCGAGTCGACGGGATTCACGAATTCATGCCGACTACTTTCTCCTCTTTGCTTATCTCCTCTTCTCTGACCTCGCGAACCTCTTCATTGTCGTACATTTTCGCTTTCGTCGTTCGTCGAACCGGTCTTCGTGTCTCCTTTCAACGTGCCTAACGCAATATAAATGTTTTAAAAAATTTCATTATCCTCATAAATAATTAGTCTTTGTTACTTAGACGTAAAACTTAAAGAAAAAAAAAAAAAAAAAAAAAAAGAAAAGAATAAATGAATAATAATAAATAATGTTAATTTCGAACAAGACAATCATAAGATATAATTGAATTTATGTTCTCATGAAAAACAATAACTAACACTTCAATTTACACGGGCAAAATGAAAGAAAAAAATAAATCAATCAATCAAAAATAAAGAGAATTATATAATCAGAGGAAGAAAAAGAAAAGAAAAAGATATCTTTCATATCTCCCGCACAATGAACACTTGCCATTGATCGTCAAGGTAGAGATTCTACCAGGGTAAAAGGCCTTCTCTCGATCGGTCGTTACCGACACAGTGGTGAACCAATGTAGCACGATTAAATAACATTAGAGTCAGACATAGAGAGTGAAAAGATTGAAATAGTGAGAGAGAAAGAGAGAGAAAAACTGATAGAGATAGAAAGTACGGGTTGTATCGATCGAACGAAATGGCACCGCAGGGTAGCAGCACCTGCAGATAAGCACCTTGGCCGGTAAAAGTGGCGAGCTACTAGATTGACTCTTCCACTTTTTCCCACTCCGCAACTTCATCTCTATCTGGCCCTCCCCACTCTAATATAATCACCGGTCTCCGTAATCCCTACCAGCGAGTAATACGGCACGAGACCCCGCCCGGCGAGTCTTCAAGGCCCAAATAGAATAAGAAAGAAGAATGTAAACGTAAAGACTCTCTCTCTCTCTTTCTCTCTTTCTCTATTGCTCTCTTCCTTTCTTATTCTATCATTCCCCGGAGCACGCGCGCGCGCGCGCGCGCTTGCGCACGTTCGTAATCCAGCCGGTCGGGCAGCGATTGACCCTGAACTTCGGGCTGCGCTAGCCTACAACGGAGCAAGCACTAGCAACCAGGCAACGAGTCAAACAGCAGCACCGAGCGAGGAATGATTTCCTTATTCAGCGATTTTCTTAGTAACGGCCTGTCGAGACATTATGTATGCGAACGGCTATGCAATGTCGCCGTGTCGTACTGTGTCTTTCTTATCTCGAATCCTCTTTTCTTTCCTTTTTTCTCTCGGTCATCTTGAATCATCATAGACGAGGCTGCAACTAATGTCCTTGCATGGTAGAAGTCTACCGTTTTGGATTCAAGAGAAGAGGAGAAAAGAGAAAGAGAGAGAGAGAGAGAGGGATGGAATGGAGGGAGGGAGGGAAGGGAGAGAGATACTATGGCTTGTGTGTAAATCAACTTTCTTCGTAAGGATGACATTTGATTTTTTTTTTCTCAAGAATCACAAATTGCAAATATCGAAAATGCAAATATTTCCTTTGCGAAATGATCGTCAATGACGAGCAAAATTTGCATCCATGTTTCTTATTTTCCTTCTAAATGATCTTTATATGGAATACATATTTGCATACGATCTTCGATCGATCAGATCGATTGTCGTATACGCATATAATAAGAAAATATTATTGATTAAATGCAATTATCGTTTATTTTCGATCGATGAGAATAGAAAATAAAAAAAAAAAGTGACGATAACTTTACTTCGTTAGATTTTTCAATACAAGGAAGAAATTTACCGGGAGCGGGATTTCCAAAGATAAACGGCAAATTCATTAATCATTTGGTTAGTCTGTGTCGCGTTAATTGCGCTATCATGAATACCAGGCAAATTTTTATTGCCATCTATTTATGTACATATGACCATCTAACTGTAATGTTTCTCATAATCTTTAGCAAATGTTGCACCAAGTTATCGTACGATTAATAAAAACTATCCAGTAATTTCCAATTATAATTAACCAATGATAATATACCGATAGTACAAGATTTTATTTCTTTTTTTTTACAGACGATGTATACTGACGGTCTCCTAACGCTCCATTATGGAAAGCACCCAGCGACCTTGGCCGCAGAGGTCGGGGCCTGGTATAATGGAGACCGTCATGTAGATGTGACACTGGCATGCGACGATGGTTCCGTCGTCAGGGCCCATCGTGTCGTTTTGGCAGCAGCTAGTCCCCTTTTGGCTAATCTTTTACGAAATCCCGCCCTGGACCACGTGGTCCATTTCTCTGGAGTCAGAAAGGCCCAGCTCAATCATCTTCTCGAGTTTATCTACAACGGAGAGGCTCTTATACCCGTAAAAAAATGTTTTCTCTTTTTTCTTAAATCATTTTTCTATCTGAACAATTTTATTTAACAAAAACGTATAATACATTATAGTCGACAGAGCTTATACCATTGAGAGAACTCTTCGAACTACTTCAAATCAACTCGGAACTTTTCGAGCCTAACCTAGCACAGACCTCTAGTAATTCTGATCCTGAAAGGATACCTACTCCTCAACCCTCCGAGGATCAAGAAAGTTCTAGTTACGAATCCAAATATGACAGCAGGTAAGTTAACTTTAATGACATTTATGGATAACGATCATGATAGAAATTCTTTCAGGAAATTATCAAAACGTTTCTACGTTACAGACAAACGAGTAATCCTGCTGATTGTTGTTCGGTACTCATTAAAACCGAGGATTGCGAAGAGGAACCAGAAGTAGACGTGGAAGGTGTCGAAGGTGAAGGTTTGCTCGCGGAAACAAGAGAAGCTAGCATAGAACCGCCAAGAAGGAGGGATAGTTCGGATCCTGTGAACCTCAGTTTAAATTCCGGAACGTCCACGATGAGTGAAAGTTCTCACGATATAGTACATAGGTAAATTTACTTGTCCTTTGTGTAAGAGATATGCTAAAAGAGAACAAAAAAAAAAAAAAAAGAAAAAAATAGAAAGAAAAATACGAAGATGAAATCGTAAAGAAGACTAATAGAAAATTTTTTAACGATACGTTCAGATCAGAAAAGCAATTACTCGAGAGGCGAGAGTCCTTGGACGAAGCCGAAGAGAGGACAAGACAAATGGCGGCGCGATTGGCGTTAGGCTTGGAGCATGGCAAACGAAAACCCGAAGAATTACCGATCCCACCGGCTGAGGCATACGTCGTGACACCTCATCGAAAACGTAGGCCAGGCTTTCACAACGCACCAGCACAGAATCCAGCTTTCGTACCGTTTAATCCGAGCTTCGAGACACCTAGGAGGTTACAAGCGCCGCATCCATTGAGTCTATCCGCGCCACCATATCTAGTGAGCTTCTTACATTGTCATTTCAATTGATTTTTAATGATTTCTCTTTAATACTATCGAGTAAATGAAAAACAAAAAGAAAATATTATATTATTTCGAAATTTTTCTTTTTAGCAGGACCGATCAATAACGCCACCAGGAGCATCGCATCGACCACCAAGCGCCGATCCAGCATCGGCCGCAGGTTTAGAACCACCTTGGGGTGCTTGGACTTTACCACCAGCTCGAGCACCTCCGCCACCTCCAACGGAGGATCCACCAAAGTCGACACCTGTCCGAGAATACCGATGTACCTATTGTGGCAAACAATTCGGCATGTCCTGGAACCTAAAGACTCATCTTCGAGTACACACCGGCGAGAAACCGTTTGCCTGTCGACTCTGTGTCGCCATGTTCAAACAGAAAGCTCATCTGCTAAAACATCTCTGTTCCGTTCACAGAGGTGTTATAGCTGCACCGGACAATACGTTTACATGTTGCTTCTGTTCCCTCAATTTCGACAGTTTGCAAGAACTCATAAGGCATCTGTCAGGACCGCATAATAATTTACTGCTTAGTAAAAATCTACACGATTAGCGACAATAAAAGGCTATCCGGTGCTAAGAAAGTGAACGATCTCGGATATACCGATCGAACTCCGTTTCTTTCGTTGATATTATTTCTCGATTTTAATTGAGTCGAACGTCGCTTTCATTTCCTCATTTTATCCAGATCAAATATCGTGATACATCATCGATGTATCGTCAAGGATATCGAAGTAATGTATAAGTAAGTCTTTTTTTCATTAGACGATTACAATTTTTTACTTTGATATTGAGGGAAGAAAAGAGGGATCTCTTTGATCTGGATTCTTTTAGATTCGATCGAATCTTCGATTAACGCGTGATTACCAATAACTCGTTAGTATCTCTCAGCATGTCAAGTTGTGATCTCTGATATCTAATTGAATGTTAAGTAGACGCGATTAATCAACCAAGTGTGCCGTCCCTTCGCGAATCAAACGTTCCTTCGCGATAATAAATTAAATATTTTTTCGACACTTTTATAGGCCGATTCTCGCGAAGACACGGCACGAAGCACTGGAAGAGCCTTTTTGTGACGAATAAAAGAAAAGAAAAGAAAAGAAAAAAAAAGAGAGAGAAAAAGAAAAGTAAAGAAAAAAGAAAAAGAAGAAGAAAAATAAAATAAAATAAAATAAAATAGAATAATGATAACAGGGTCTTCGTTTTCGTGGATATTTCTTCGTATTGAGAAGATTCAAGGACGAAGAAGTGATAACCATTGATACTGTGTCTTATCGATAGGGGTTAATTGGTAATTTCGTTTTTCGAAATATATCGGCTCGCGAGTTCTAAGCGTAAATTGCCGATTAGAAAAATGAAAAGAAGAAAGCTAAATAATAAGAAATTCGCAGAAAGGATCGGAGAAAGCAGCTATCGGAAAGATGCGATCTCGTAGCACGTACATACGTAAAAAAAAAAAAAAAAAAAAGAAAAGAAAAATTTCGACGGCGCGTTTTCGATCGATAAAGATCTTGAATTTAAGGGAGGACAAAAAAAAACCAATAATGATAATAACGATAATAATAAAGATAAGAATAAGAATAAGAATAAGGATAAGAATAAGAATAATAATAAGAATAATAATATTAAAAATAATAATAGCAATAGTAAAAATAATGATAACAATAATGATAATTATGATAATAATAAACAAAAGGGAAAGAAATATATTAATAAATCGGTTTAAAGCGTGCGATAGTCAATAAGAGAGACGTCGTCTATCTCTCATTTAAGGCTCGGCGCTCAGAAACGATTGCAACGCAAAAATCTCTCCTCTCACGTGTTGCTTTTTTTTTTTTTTCTTCTTTTTTTGTACATAATGTTAAATAGGAAGAAAGAGGCCGTACGTTAACGGACTATCATTATTTATTTTACATTTTGTAAAGGGACCAACCGACTTTCCACCGATTTCTGTCTTAGGTAGATATTAGGTATATCCTGCCCGGCAATCGCCTCAGAACAAACTAGCTCGTAGTGAAACCGAACCGGAAAATGTTCGAGCGTCGCATCATGAGATTTCCGACGATCGCTGGAATAGATTACAAAGAGAAAAAAAAAAAAAAAAAAAAAAGAAAAAAAAATATATATATATATACATTATATATAAATAAATAGAGAGGATAAGAGAGATGGATAAGAGAAAATAGAAATGCAAAAGTATATGTTAAGCAAGAAGAAAAACAAAAACAAATATGAAAATGATAACGAGAACGCAAAGAGAAACGAAGGGAACGAAAGAAGAAAGAAGAAGGAAACATAAAGAGAGAATGAAAGAAAATAAGAAGAGTACACTTTATTTACGTCTTCCAATATCAGAACGTCCTTTTTCCTCCATTCTGTATATCCATCATTTTCGAAGTACCTTTCAGAATTTTTCTCCTATCGAATTCTCCAGTCTCTTCCTCTCTGTTATCTCGAGTAACGATCGTCGTTATATCTCAAGCGATTGGAGTGCCTTGCGTCAGATGGGTCCAAATCGGTCGATCGGGCAGTGATTTCATGTGTTCATAGGCTTAAGACAAGTTACGCGTAAAAAAAAAAAAAAAAAAAAAAAAGAAAAATTCAATCAAGACGAATTATGTGAGCTCGCTTATAGAATGAGAATATATTAAAATGGAATGAGTTGATATAGCGATGATCATAATAATTATGATTATGATCGCGACAATTATGACGATAATGATGATGATGATGATGATGATGATGATGATAATGATGATGATAATGATGATAATAATAATGATGCTGATTATGATGATAATGATGATGATGATAATGATGAATTCTTAATTCACCATTAGAGAAGATTCTAATTATCACACGGATTAAATCAATAACTTTTCGTTATTACGTCTCTAGTTCTTGTCGTTGTAAGTAGTAGCTTCTTTTTTTCGTCTTTATTAGTTTTCTTAAACCTTTTTCTTCGTCTTCCTCTTCCTCTTCTTCTTCTTCTGTCCCTTTTCTTCATTTACTTCCTCTTCTTCTTCTCTTTTTTGTTCTTCGTTGGCGCAGGACGTCATAATGTTCTTTTCCCCCCCCCCCCCCCCCCCCTCTAAATAAATCTATTTCCATAATCTAAGGTACCTTGAAAAAAAGGGCCTCTGACCTCTCTTTGGCTCTTTGGACCTAGCCCAACAACCACCTCGGTGATCATCGGTAATAATGAAAGCAATTATGTACCTACTTGCTCTTTCTCTTTTTTTCTATGTCTCTTTCTCTCTCTTCCTCTTTTTCTATCTTTCTCGCCTGACGAAGAGCAACGAAGGACTTCCTTTTTTTAAACAAACGACAAAAGAAACAAGAAATCAGTGTATATATATATATATATATATATATATATATGTATATATATATATGTATATATGTATATATGGAAGCAAACTCTTCGATCGTCTTCGTCGCCGGAAATGCAAAATTTTAAGGACAACTTTATATATAAACGCCAAAGATAGAATTGTAAACCATATACAAAATTATCAATATATCTACGACGAAAACGACGACACCGAACAACGTTAGAGTCAAGAAATTTTATGGGAAGAAAAAAGTAAACGAAAAAAAAAAAAAAAAAGAAAAAAAGAAAAGAAAAGAAAAGGAAAAAAAAGAGAAAAGAAAAGGTACATCGGACACGAATAATTTATCAATATAATGATCTCTAGGAACGAGTTAAATTTAAAATAAGATTTCGATGATTTACGTGATAACCTTAATAAAATATCCACGATGGATGTTAAATTGAGTTGAGAGAGAGAAAAAAAAAAAGGGAAAAGAAAAATACAAATAAACGGAGCCACAGACACAGACAGAAGTAGATACACACGTACACGCGCGCGCAAATAACGAAAAGGATAGAAAAAAGAAAAAAAGGAGACGTTGGGAACACACTAGTCCGTAATCCTAGTTTCTCTTTGTCCTGCTAACCGAGATCACTCGAGGTGTAGAAAGAAAATGAAAGAAAATTTGGCCTGTATCGTTTTCTCATCGTCGCTTTCTCGTCCATCGTATTATGTTCGTAGAATAATCGATGAAACGAGGAGTGGAACGGGACGATAGAGATACGAAATATTAGATGAAGATTAGAGGGGTGGTGCATGAGCTCCCATTGAATCAGCCAGAATACGTGAATGGCCAGCACAAAAAGCGAATGAACGCAATGTGATACTAAATGATAATAAGAATAAAAATATAATTATTCTGTAGTGTGCGACTACTCGGGACACGAAGCGTATCATTTGAAATGGAAAATGTATTATAAAAAGGAAAAGAGCGAGCGAACGAGCGAGAGAGAGAGAGAGAGAGAGAGAGAGAGAGAGAGAGATTCGTATCCCTAGAGTCGCCTTGAATAATATAAGCAGCTAGCCTATGTCAACCTCTCCCTCTCTATCCCACGAACCTACCCATCCTTAAATATTTCCCAGATTTTCGAGCCGTAGACGGACTAGGGTTACGCAATAAAGATTATTTTAACGTATAATTAATTATGCTTATTTTGTGTATGTATTATACACGTATACCCACGAAGCTGGGTGCTCAGATATCCCTTAAGAGGCAACGAATGTATTGTTATTATTATATAATATCTCCTTTCAAAGTAGTCTCTCTCCTTCGATGATTGAATATCATTTTTAAACATAAACATATTCAAAGTAAACAATAATCTCGATATTTTCTTTATCGCGAATTCGGAGAAGTATTATGTATGTTCTAAAAGATCTTGTTATTGTTATTGTTATTTTATCGACCAAATCCGTCCTGGAAGGATCAAAAAAAAAAAAAAAAAAGAAAGAAGAAAGGAAAAAAGAGAAAAGATTCAGTACCTTTGACGTCTCTCACGGGTAAATCTGGGCGAAGTTTCATAGCTGTTAAGCATTTTCCGAGCGGCGAGCGTCCTCTGCGTGCTTTCTTAGTGTTCATAGTCTTTTACGATGAGATATAAATTAATTCCGAAAGGGGAAAAAATATGTAAAAATGAAAAGATAAAACAGAAGCGAGCGAAAAGAATACGTTCTTTGTTCTTCTTGAGTATTGTATTTTCTTGATGATCCTTATATAATCCGATATCCCTGATATATACATCCCCATATCAAATTTTATGGAAATTTGTTGTTTCTTTTTTTTTTTTTTTTTATCTATGCAAAACGACGCTTCCAGAATAAAAATTCCAAACGTAGTGAAAGATAAGCGGAGGAAAGGGAGTGAGCTGAGGGACAGACAGTGTTAAACTAACGGTTCAAAGAGTCTTGACTTTTGAAGAAAAAGAAAACATACACGAAACCCGTTATCGGTTGGGCTACGTTCCAGCTGGGCAACCTACGTAAATGCGTCCCGAAGCATTCCGTTGGTAGCCGTGTCGATTGCATAATTACGGGACGATAAATAAGACGCAGGTTTTCTCGTTTTGTAAGTTCCTCTCAAGATCGGTCACGCTCCTGCCACCTACCTACCAGTTTCCTTCGCGAACGTAAATATCCAACGAGCATGTAAGGTCGAGGTTGTTCAAACCGGCTTCGTGAATGGTTACAGGAAGAATAACGCCTCCTTGAAGCACGCTTCGCGCTATAATACTGCATTCTGCATCGCGTGCCAGTGTCATACCTTCGGGCTTGCGCGTTAATACGATACATCCGATTCAATATAGGCACGCTTTCTCCGCTCGACGATCATTTAAATGACCCTTGGTAGTATCAACACACCTGAACCTGTTATTGGTTGAAATCATCAGACAAAACGTTTTGATATTTTTTTTTTTCTTTTGATCCTTGAGCAAAGAAAAAAAAAAGGAAGAAAAAAGAATAAAGAAAATTGATCGAATTAAAGGAAATACAAATTTACAAGAGCGTGACTCGATTAATTATTAAATATGATGAATTTATTAAACGATTAAATTCAACGATTAGTCGTAATATTATTTAATTGGTACTTACTAATCGTAATGATAAGATCAACGATATTTAATGTAGAAAAATCTAAAATTACTATAGAAATTGGTATAATAAATAATTCTTATATTGGATCATTTATTCATATAATATTTCGCTCATGTTTCTCTTATCGGTTCATCTTATTTATGTTCATCTTATTTAACCAAGATGTTTATAACGAATCAATTGGTCAATCAAGTCAGAATGGAATTTTAATAAATCACTTTCCTTAATCAATCCGTCCGATCAGCTATCTTCTTAAATATGTCCGACACGTCTTTGGAACCAGTCTTCCTTATCGATAAACCCGGCCAATGGCCTGTACAGTCCACGCATCGTGCATGAGGTTCGGGATTCTGCTCTCGATCAAACGGACATTGGCTTGGAACCGTTGGAAGATAGAAATTCATGAAATCGAATCGTTGTGCCGAGCGTGAGCAAGGAAAGTACCGTTGTCGAAGGAATTGCATAATGGAGCTTGCGTTTCTTGTTTTTCGTTGGAAGTGCAGACATCGAGTTAGCTGATATTTATTGGCAGGAGATCCGTACCGACGTCATTGACCAATAACCGATTCTCGCGTCTCTTCGGTTTTCTCGTCTCGTTGACTGGCCAGAGTTTCTCGGAGTTCTCGAAGAGTACCGTAAGAACGTCAATACGTTGGTAAGGGTAAAGAGGGGATATAGACGCCCGGTCAACGCTCCTGCATTCTACCTCCTTAATGTATATAAAGAAGAAGCATCGTACGGATTTCAAGGCAGATACCAAGAACAACATGTACGGCAAGGTGGTTTTGACTCTCGCGACAATTCTGGCATTGACCAGTGCCCAGATACCAAGTCTGGGTTGGTGTCCAGAATACGTACCAATGGCTAACTTCGACATGAACAGGGTAAGTTGAATAATCTTTATTTGGAAGACCGGGTTTGGTTTTTTTTAAGAGTTACATATACGTCGATACTGTATCAATGGAGTTTTTAAAGAATTAAGATTTAAAGAAAGTATATTTTTAAAAATAGAAATCCCTTTCTAAACACTATTTATATCTACCTGTTCTTTGAATACAAAATCTTAAAGAAAAAAAAAAAGAAAAAACAAAAACAAAAAAAAACAAAAAGAAAATAAATAAATATTCTAAGATAGTCTTAACGAGCATATCGTATCTTAACAGTTTTTGGGAGTCTGGTATGAAGCGGAAAGATATTTCCAATTAGCCGAAGTGGTTTCACGTTGCGTCATGTCGAATTATACGAGAAGTCCTGATGGCAAGTTACGTGTGAGCAATGAAGTTACGAACAGAATGTAAGTGGATTTCATCGACAATTCAACATTCCGAGATAAAATAAATATAATTATTATTTAATTATACAGTACAGGAATCAAGAGAATATTGGAAGGTGAAATTAAAAAGGCAGCTTCGAAAGCGGAGGAAGGAAAATTATACGTGAAATATACGGCAGTACCTCTAACTCCAGAGACACATTATTCAGTGTTAGAAACTGATTATGATAACTATGCCGTGCTGTGGAGCTGTTCTGGTATTGGTCCGATCCACGCCCAAAATGCTTGGGTCATGACCAGAGAGAGAATCGCACCTGGATCGATACTTCAAAAGGTATGATTTTATATATATATATATATATATATATATATATATATATATATATATACACATACACACATTTTTCTTTTTTATAAGTTATTAATTTCGAAATGATACATACGAGCCTTGAATATGTAAAGTTCTTATCAATTTCACGTATTTCAAATCATCGAATATACTTAACGTACTATATAAAAATTCTTCGATATAATTATTATTAAAAATTTGACGCTTATTTTAACCAAGTTCGTGTATATAAAAATATAGAAATAAATAAAATAAATAAAAGCACAAACATATGTTTTAGGCTTATGGCGTTTTAGACAAATACAAGATTTCCAAAGCGTTCTTCGTGAAAACGAATCAAGAGGATTGCGCTTATCTTGCACCTACTACGGCTATTGAGACTAGTACTGAAGCAGTAGCTGAGGCACAGGAAATAAAGAAAGAGCACGTGCGAAATGTGTTTGGTCAATTGTCAGAATCAGAAGTACCAATCAAAGAAGAATCGATCGAAAAGGAAAAGATATCACAAAAGATAGAAACCGTACCGGAAAGAATTCTTAAGGTTGCGGATTTAGTCAATGAAGATAAACTATCGGAAAAGTCAACGAAGGAAGAAAATTTGGAAAAGAAAACGAATTTAAAAAAAGTCGACGAGAAATTAAAGAAGAAAGAGGAAATTACGGAAATCACGAATGAATCGAAGAAAACGAGTTCGTAAAGAGTTCCATCGATCTTCTTAATCTCGTATAAGAGAAGGAAAATGAAGACGAGAGAGAGTTACGAATTATGCTTTACTATACGCGATCAATTTGGAACTTTTTTAATCTGTCTCGATTAGCGATTATTCTATTTGAAAAAGAAGGAAAAGAAAAAAAAAGGAAAGGGAAAAAAGAAAAGATGTCAATCTCGTCTAGTTCATCAAAATCGTTCGTTATCTATTATATAAGTATCGATAAGGAATCGAAAGTTAGAAGATTAAAGCTTAAGTGGCATTTACAAATGTAACGAAAAAAAAAAGAAAAGAAAGAGAAAAAAGACCCAAGTCGAATAAATTGTTACATAAAATACGTTTTCTCAAAAATCCACTATATAGAGATGGTCTATATTTATTTTTTTTTTCTCTGCAATCCTTAATACAAATAACAATTTTTCTTATTAATTAAACGTCTGATTATTAGAAATATATAGAAAATTTTTTTTAATATTTATAGGAAGATTCTCATTGATAAATCTTATTTCTTTTCTAATCCGATAAAATTTCGACAATTATATAAAATTATTCGAATAGATTATCAAAAGTTTTTTAAATTCTTATTATTTAACAATTAGATTTAACGCGAGAACATATAATATTCGTGTAATAACGATACAATTTTATGAAAAAAAAAATTAATCGAAAAATATTCTATATATGAAAGCATGTCCTTTTAAAAAATATTTAAATAGTCTTGTACTTAAAACACAAAATACATTTGAGCTCTTCATAATTAATATGATCAACATAAATTGTAACATTTGAGAAATTAGAAAGCTTTCTTTAGGAACTCACCTTCTATTAACATAAAATTCAATGTATCCAATCCAATCATTCATATCAGTTATATATAAATATATATATTTTGTTAAGAAAAATACATATTACATACGATATACTTCTATCGTTTCTAATAGGATAAAACAAATTTAATCGAAACTTTCCAAAAGAAATTTTCCAAAAGACATTATAATTGTAAGTAGGCGAAGGTAAGGCTTGAAGGTCAACTTACATAATGAGACATAGCTCAGTGAACATAGGAAATGAGTACTTGGGTCAATGACCCGAAAGGTTAATGATCTTTTAATCTATTTCTCTCTCTCTCTCTCTCTCTCTCTCTCTCTCTCTCTCTCTCTCTACTTCTTCTTCTTATTATTATTATTTCTTTCTATAAAGAAATTCGATGGGATTGAAGATATTTGTCTTGAGACTAGCGTTCTTGAAACCTCGAACAACGTACTTACATATACATATACCGTTACTGACCCACTAACTGATAGTACTCTTTCGTACGCATCAACTGCGTCTTGCGACGCAGAAGAAGACCAGGAAGACCAGTCATTGTGGGACGCTTCATCGCATCGGAAGTATCATTTTCTTGTGTGCACAACGAAAATCCCTGCCAGGGTCAACGACGTTCCCTATCTTATTGTCATTCAACCGGTGTCATCCATCTCTTTCCACTACTGTCTTACTCTTTCTTTCTCTCTCTCTCTCTCTCTCTCTCTCTCTCTTTCCCCCTTCCCTCTCCTTTTCCCACTCTCTTTCTCTCTCTTTCTCTGGATACCTCTTAAAGTCAAGGTTACTAGGTGAGTTCGTCTCTCTTTCTGTCTCTCTCTCTCTCTCTCTCTCTCTCTCTCTCTCTCTCTTTCTCTTTCTCTTTCTCTTTCTCTCTTTCTCTCTCTCTCTCTCTTTCTCTAACACGTTTCGACATCCATTCTCATGTAACACTTTTCACAAATTAATATATAAACAATAATTTTCGCATATCTTTTTACGTAGTATGAAATAAAATCGATTTCATTAATTCTTGCTATTCTAATATGACGAATATTCCACGACTTACTCATTTCGTATAGATATAACATAATTATGTGAATAATGTACTAACGATAAACAATATTCTTTTTTGTACATTGAATGTACGTGTATATATATATATATATGTGTGTGTGTGTGTGTATGTGAGTGTGTGCGATCTTTTTTTCCTTTCAATCAACAAACTATATTTATTGCTACGTATATACGCGTCGAACGGAAGGATATCGCATCGTCACGAAACGATTACATATGTACATACATATATATCGGTGAATTAGCATAAATATATATATATATATATATATATATATATATATATATTTTTTTTATGAAAATTGAAACTATTATTATATCTAACTAGATGCTCGATTTATAATGATACCTATATTTATTATTTGTATTTAAAAAATTAATTGAATAGTTTCAAAAAAATATAAAAGATTTATTAATTTAATGTCACTGGAAGATCTTTTTATCAAATTCCCTGAACGTTCGTTTGTTACATCACTGAAGATAATTTTATTTTCTATTATTTGTTTGTTTGTTACGAACGTTATCCGTGTGCCTTGTGTTTGTCTGATAAAAATTTTTCATGACTGCGATGATCTATGCAATTCAGATTTTGCCATTAACGGATGATAAATAAAGCGTACTTATAAAAAATTACGCGATGATTTCAATCCTTTCGAGATAATTCGATTAAATGCGAGTTGTTCATTTTACTTTTTTTTTTTTTTTTTTTTTTTTTTTTTTTGACACGAGACGAATTAATTTTTATGACGAATCTAATCCGAAAGAAAAATCGTCGCTTTTTTTGTTTTAATCATTTTCATAAGACTTATCGACACTTTGAGCATAGCCATATATATATATACATACATACATACATACATACATATATGTGTTTATTAAAATTATATTAACTATAAGACATTCTCATAATAACGTTGTATATAATCTAAAATAAACTGTTATGGTATGTCAACTGATAAAAAATGTATAACATCTTGCGTCACACAACGTTATTATTTTTAATTGTCGTTAATAAGTATGTAATAACGTTTACGTCGTAGAAGTTTCTTAACATCATATCAATTGATGTTACAACATTCTTGACGAACAATATTCGTGAAAGCACACACTTGTAAATTCCTCTGTCAGTTCAAGCGATGATTGCTTCTAATTATTAGAAATGTATGTCGAACGGAGAACGTTTCTAATAAAGTCGGTCTATAATCATACCATACGTTGATTAGGTTTCTATCGAACAGATGTACGACCTAATAATGTTTACATAATAATATTTGACATAAAGTTTTTTTAAAAACCATTAGAACCAAATTCACATAGTGTCATTGATGTGAGTCAGTTTTAAATGAACTACTATTTTACATATGAATATATGAATATATAATTATCGATATATCAGTTAGATATTCATAATCAATATGACTCTTGCCATACGACTATTTATCTATTCACGTTTATTTACCTATTATTATCTATTTACTTTTTTTTAATGACGATATATATATATATCTACATAAGTATATAATGTGCTGATGTTCATCGGTTTTAATCATTGTTGTTGCCAACATCGTTATCGTTACGTGTCTTATAAATATAGCCTATTTTTTTTATACGTGAAACATTATATCGAAAATATCCTTTATAACAGCATCGGTAAAAAATTGATCGGTAAAAAATTTTATAACACTCACCATTACGTGATCTTGCAGATTTATTCTCTCTAATCGTTCATTGATGCAAAAATAAGCGAGGCACCATCAAGGCATATCTTTAGTTTTAATTCGAACTTGTTCGCGAACAGATCGATCGTTATGACTATTGAAAAGTTATAATCCAATCGGTAAGAAAAATCGGTTGTGTTTTTATATTGTCGAGTGATAATGAATGTTTCCTTTTAAAATCGTACAGTGTAAAAAGTAAAGTTTTGAAAAATGTTTAAATCTATATTGAAAAGAAAAATTAATTGTTGAAAATTCGAAGATTAAAAGAGAGTTTAAAACTTCGAGATCTCGCCGAGCTTGAACTGTTTTATGTGACAAAAGTTTTTGTTATTTGAAAAAAATCAAGAAACAAGTTTTATTCAAAATTTTGGCGAACTTAAAAATTTGTTTTATTCTCTTTTTGTTTTCTCGTTTTAATTAATTTTGAAATTTTGTTCTCCCTTCTCCTGTTACAGTTATGTTAGCATTATCGATAATACTTCTTTTGGTGGGTTTGGCGTCAGCCCAAATACCTGCCCTCGGCAATTGTCCAGACGTTGAATATATGACGAACTTTGATATAGAAAAGGTCAGTTTTACATTTGACAATAATTCCAACTATAATTATTCGACGAAACTTTAATATTTCCAATCGATTAACTTTATCGCTGTTAAAGACGATTAGAAAAATTGTCGACAATTTTATTTACGTTATTGTAGAAAAAATATTTTATTATTTTTAATCCTTCATATAATAATTTTTCACGTATTATCTTACAGTACATGGGAGTGTGGTACGAGATAGAAAAATATTTTGCTGTGTTCGAATTTGGTGGAAAATGTGTACAAGCTAATTACACACTCAACAATAACAAAACGATCAAAGTAGTAAATCGACAAATTTCTTACATGTGAGTACTCTTTATCTGACGATCATTACACTATATTGCGCAACGAACTTATATACATAGAATACATCTCGATTTTCCCGGTTTTTTTTTTTTTTTTGTTATAGAACCGGCGTTGCATCATCAATCGAAGGAATTGCAAGATCCGAGGGTGCATCGAACGAATCGAAATTACTCGTCACATTTCCATCCGTTCCCTTTGGAGGGAATGCTCCTTATTGGGTCTTAGAAACTGATTATGACAATTATACCGTCGTTTGGAGTTGCAAAAGTTTCGGAATATTACAGTGAGTTTTATTATTTTTGTAAACTTTTGACAACGAAAAAAGAAAAAAAAACATGAATCAATTTCTTATACATACGTAAAAATATTTCATTCGTTCCTTTGCAGCGCTAAAATTGTTTGGATCTTGGCACGAGAACCTTCACCGTCTCTCGATGTTATGCAGAAAGCTTATCAAGTTCTTAATAGGAATAGAATAAATAGAGCTTATTTTATGCGCACGGATCAAAAGAATTGTCCGGCAAATTATTAAAAAATTCGTTATTGTCCCTTCAAAAAATTTAATTCGAAGGATTTCTCAATTGTTATATGTATATACATATATATATATTTGTTAAAAATTGTTGATGAAATTTTTGCCAAATAATTGTGACCATGCAACCCCTTATATATTAGTTTTAAATATATGTATTATTATTTATTATATATAAAACTCAATCGTCAAAACAGAGATTACGTTTGTCGGCCATTTTCTACTTGATCGATAAAGTAGATATTTATCATTGTTCACATGTAATTAGATGTTGATGTCCAGTTTGAAGGACAATCAATTTGCCTGTTTAACATGTTCGATTTGAAAAATAGAAATTTACAATGGTTGATATTTTTCTTTATTATTTATAAATAAAAAGTTTTTTAATTACTCTTAGTCTTGTTGATAAAGCAGGAGCACAACTTATCATTTTCAGTCGATAAGGACGGAAAGTTCAATGATTTTAGATATTAAAATAAATTTTAATGGTCCAGTCACCTACAAGAGTCGATTAGTTAGGATTGTGTATTTAAAGGATACAAAATTTGTTCTAATAACTTTACCTATTTTGTGATTATATAGATTTATCGATCACGATGTTCCATTCATCTAAAAAACTTTATATATAAATATAAACAAATTTTTTCTGTTTTTTTTTTTTTTTTTTACTTTATACGGACTGAAATTGTATCCAAAGAATGTATTTATTTATTGACTTTTAAATAAGCTCAGAATGTAAATTTAAAAAGAAGAAGAAGGAAGGCGAGTTGTGTTTCAAGCGATCGATAAACTCAAAAACGTGTAATTTTGTTAATAAACTTTTTAACATAACTGTTATGTATTAACACAAAAATACAATATAAATGAATATATGTTTTCATTTAGATTATTTGGAAGATGGGAGGGATAATAGAATATAATAAAGTAAGCGCGGTATACTAAACTAAATAAATTAGACAAAGGAATGATTTATATGGCGATAAATAAAAAGACTGTATCGAAAGGAAGAAAAAAATTGACAAAAAGTAAACGCAAATAATTTGGTTGGTCTCACGTTAAAAACGAAAGAAATGGATACCTCGATGATAAAATAAATCGTGCGAAAGGAAGCGCGACAATAGCCGTTAAATTAAATAAATAAAGCAGCAAAGGCGGAAGAGTAAACGTCGAAGGGTGCGGTCGCGTGCAAGCTGACTTTTATCATCGTCGCGTGTCGCTCGTGCAAACAACCGAGCTCATTCGAGCCATCGTTCGTTTCATCAACGATGCATTGTTCGTTCGTGGAAAGAAGAGAGTTAGTTTGTCCCACAAAGCTTTCACCCGGGAAAAAATTCGAAATGATGTTTTCCCTCGAGAAAAATGACTGTCAACATTTCTTCCTTTACAATAGATAAAGATACATATATATTTTTTTTTTCATTTTTATAATATTTCCAAAGTATTGTAAAAAAAAAAAAACAAAAAAAAACGAAAAACAAAAATAAAAGTAAAAGTAAAAAGGATGTGATACAAGAAATGCAAGAAATACGATAAATACGATATTTTATTTATTGCATATTGCGTAAAATAATGATTAAATTTTCTGATCCATTCCAAACACAACAAAATGTTTTGAGAAATGCTCACATCAAGAAGGTATGGTAATTTACTTGGGAATTTTAATGATCTTCGATCGAATGATTCCATACTAATAATGCAATAAATAGAAAATAGTTTTAACTTAATATTTCAATGCTAATAATTTTGAACTATAGTTCGTTGGATGCATTTAATATCAACAAAAAAACGAACATATGACAGATTGCGACATTTATCGATCTAGTATTTTTTTTTTTTTTTTTTTTTACATTCCGACGAGTAAACATCAAAGCTGTTGTGCAAACTTAAAAATTAATACCTTCGGTAATTTTAAATTTATATAAACAATATAAAAATATATGGAGTTCAAAGAACTAATATTTAAATAATAATAAAGTTTGCGATGTTACTATGCGTAAGCCGATTCCTGCCGAATAGGCGATAACGTTTGGCTCTGCTATTTTAATTTGCATCATTGATAATTTCAGATTTGATTTTTCGTGAAGCATCCCGTTGTTTTGATTTTCCTTTGCTTTTTTAATAATAATAATAGTAATAGTAATATAGAGTAATATAAAGGAATAGAATCATTGTTAGGTTTTGAATCTCCAGATGCAGCAACCTCCACGTGATGAGACCTGGGTCGATATTACTTGCAATCAATTCATATCTAATATTAAATCATATAAGGCAAGTATTACCGGGTGAATGGGTGCATAATTGAGTGCGTTTAAAAAATCTTTTTAATCTAATTTTAATTAAATATTGAAATATTTAAATTTTACATCGTCAATAATGCCGCAGTAGATAAATAAATTAGATAGAATCCTAATATAATTTCTTAAAGAAATGCACAGAAAATACTGACTCTAATTTAGCGTTAAGAGCTCTTTTTATTACTCAATTAATTATAATTGACCGTTTCAAAACGTTCAATTCGAGTTATACCACCAGGATAGAGTAGCGGTTGTTTCTCTAATCGTCGCAATCGCAGCCGATAAATTAAAGCAGGATGAAATTTAAATCAGGATCTCGATAGGAAGGGAAAGGCAAAGTTTGAACTAAGGTGCCGATTTTTTGGCTGATCCGCTTCGTGATTTACCAGGAGGATGGACCTTCGATTATTCCGAGAGCAAATGGGTCAAGAGAGAAGAAGAGAAAAAAAGAATATATATATACAGAGAGAAAGAGATAGAAAAAGAAGATGGACTCTTCAAATCTCGCATGGGCTCTTCGCTTTTTGAAGGGCCACGAACGAACGTCGGTCCATAATAACAGGGTACATCGAGACTAAACAAACATACACGCCCCCTGGCAACTTGCACAGAAAGAGCATTAAAGGAAGAGATCGACGAAAGAGAAGAGAAAGAGAAGAAGAGAAAAGAGAGAGAGAGAGAGAGAGAAAGTAAACAACAAAAAAAAAGAACGAACAAACAGGAATGCATGGGATAAAAAAAGAAATAATTTTCTGCCACGTCACTGGTTGATGCGTGGAGAAGAGGCGGCGGGATGACGTGGGAGATATCATCAAACATGTTACATCAGTAAAAATGTTTACGAGTTATATATAGTATATACTTAGATATACTTTACATTATTTATTGACTGATGTTTATGGTAGCGTAAGAACTTTCGAAGTTCGATAAGGAGACTGAATTTACGAAGCATAGGTACGATAGATATATGCCATAATGAATAAATATCGATGAACATCGAGGTCACGAGCTTGGTTAATAAATCGCTGATAAAGCGTAGACAACAAGTAAATTCCAAGAGAAGGAAGGCAGCCAGGCAACCAAGCAGACAAGCTGAAAGGAAATAAAACGTATAGTTTAGGGTAAGCATTGAGTTGATAAATCGTTGAAGGAACACTTTGAAAAATTATACTTTTGCGATTAACGTTAAATACCAGCAAAAAAAAGAGAGGAAAAAGACAGAAAGATATATATATATATATAAAGAGAGAGAGAGAGAGAGAGAGAAAGAAGGAAAAGCAGAAAAATCGGAAATGATGCGTGCAAAAAAGGCGAAGGAAAGAAATGGTAAAAAAATAAAAAGAAGAAAAGAAGATAAAAGAAAAAAAGATTGCAGGAAAAAGAAAAGGTAGTTGAAACGAAAGAGTAAGAGAGAGAGAGAGAGAGAGGGAGAGAGAGAAAGAAAGCATTCTGGTTTGTGGGCATAGCCATTGCCGGCGGGCCACAATTATGATAATAGCCCTCTGAGTCTTGAGTCTTGTTAGAGCGAGATGAGCGCAACCAACTCTTTTATCCGTATCTTCTTGTTTTCAGGTTCACCCTCGTCGTCGCCGTTGCAGTATTCCATCGCGAATACCATCATCCTGCTTTGCCCCCGTAATATAGCTCGACGAGGTCACGAGCCGGCTCCTAAGAAATCGGTCTTCGTAGAGAGAAAGAGAGTAGCATAAAAAGCTTAACGCTCTTTCTTTCAGTCCTATGTTAATTTCTTTTTCTTTTAGATTTATGTTTTACTTTGAATTCACAAAAGACAGAAGAAACGTATTTGATATTTACACAATGGTGAACTTTCTTTCTTCTAATTAGTAATTATTAATTAATAAAAAATTTTACAGGATAAATGTTATCATCAAACGTAGTACGTAAATCAAGTATCCGTACAATTAATGTTGTGTAATAATGTTTTAGTTACTTCAAAGAGAAAAAAAAAATATATATATATACATATACATGTAAGAATCTTCTTTGATGATATTTCAGAAAGAAAATGATATTATCTTTGAAATAAATTCATACGGATCACAATCAACTTCAAATCTTTTTCTTTGCAATTTTTATTTCTTTCTTTCTTCCAATTTAAAAGATATATGGTACTACGAGCAATTCAGTAATCAACAAATTGGAAAATTCACATTTATATAATATCAGAGGATTAAGAAGATCTTTTTCTTTTGGTAATCTCAAAAAACATATCTATATAAATCTCTCAGTTACCTTTTTGATCATTAGGAAACGTAGAAGCTAACGCAAAGACGCGTCCTCTGGTATTTGAATCACGAGTGAGTGAAACGTTTGATATTACAAAAATCAAAGGTGGGAGAAAGCTCGATTCACACACAGTCGGTTCAAAAATATAAAAAAATGAAAGGCGCGCAAGGATGAAAGGGTAGTTTTTTCGCTCTTTTTCCAGAGGATTCAGTGGCCGTATAAAAAAAAAATATATATATATATATATACTTATATACACATACCAGCGGAACTTGGAAAAAGAGAGCAGCATATACGCGTACATACTACGCACGCGCGCGTACACACACACCACACAAGACACAGAAACGCACACAAATATGTTGTATGCGCGCGTACGTGTTCAATATACGTATGTTTTTAACCGCGTCTACAAAACGCGCGCAAACGTTGTAAAAGGCAAACGGAGCGTGCTTTATCGCGCGCTTTTCACCGCGCGGCCCTTTTGAGCGGCACACGCGGAAAGCGTTAATTGGAGGCCGCGTCGTGATCGGCCAAAGAAATTTCGTTTTTCTTTCTTCCTTTGATTTTCTTTTATCTTCCATTTCTTTTTTTTTTCTTTTTATTTCGTCTTCTTCTTTTTCTACTTCTTCCTAGTACTTTTTCAGAAATTTACTCTC
Organism: Vespa crabro; assembly: GCF_910589235.1. Classification (NCBI taxonomy): domain Eukaryota; kingdom Metazoa; phylum Arthropoda; class Insecta; order Hymenoptera; family Vespidae; genus Vespa; species Vespa crabro. The sequence continues at coordinate 7,311,820 of NC_060959.1, forward strand.
GACACACCCGGTACATATACGACTACTGTTCGTATGTACACATACATATATATATACTTGCTATCAGACTATATACATATACACGTGTATGCAAGTATATATGTATATATATACGTGTGTGTATTATAGTGATGCGAAATGTCGAAGAAAAAAGAGAAACGTTCAAAAAGGACTTCCCATTTTTTTCTTTCTCTCTCATTTTCATTTTTTTTTTTTCTTTATCTCTTCTCACACTCTTTTTCGTCAAAGCTTTTTCTTGAAAGATCAGGACATTGCAAAACGAATGATTATATCGTTTCAATATTTTAGAAATTACCTTTCTTCTTTTTTTTTGATTATACTTCATTTAATATACATGTATGTGTATATATATATATATATATATATATATATATATATATATATGTACGTGCATAGAGAATATATCTGCACGAGTTATAATTCCATAGCAGTCCATATCAGTTCGCATCCTTTGTATATAAGATGGCATAAGCACTTAGAACAATAGGATATTCCAGTTCGATAAAATCGTGGTCGAAATGAAGCAGCATCGTAAAATCTTCGATGGAACAAACACGAGTACCGTAAGATTAATGATATATTATTACACAGGCATTGTTGATGGTAAGATTGCACAAAGGAACCTAATCGTGAAATGCAACGGCAAATAGGTACATTCAAATGTATATAATGTACCTATGTATATCTTGGGTAATATTCATATATATATATATATATATATATATATATATATATATTTATTTATTTATTTATCTATTATAAAATATATTTTTTATATGAACTTTAACATATGAATATATTTATAAAATATATTTAATAATACATATATACATACAGTAAATAAGTATGGATTTTTTTTTCTATATAACGCAACTTTTTAAACGCAATGGCAAATTTTTTCGATTTTATTGATTTTATAAATAAATGTTTCAAATAAAAATCTTCAGTTTTTTTTTTTTTTTTTTTTTTTTTTTTTTTTTTTTTTTTAATAGGAAATGTAATATTTATTATAGCTATTTCATAGAGGGGGCAGCTGTCGGGATACGAAAGTAATAATCATTTTTTCTAACTTGAAATCGATATTTTAAGCTTAATGATTACCAATTGCTATCACTATACATCTTAAGATATCGATATCTATAATGGCTAATTAGAAAAAAAATGTTTCCTTTAAAACGAGCGAGGGAAGATGAAAGAAAGAGAAATAGAGAGAAAGAGAGAGAGAGAGAGAGAGAGAGAGAGAGAGAGAGAGAGAGAGAGAGAAAGGACAGATATTGATCTTACAAAGCTACAGCTTTGAAAAAGAAAAAAATAGTTGATCGACCTAATTCCACTCTTCCGGCCAGTCCTCTCTCTCTCTCTCTCTCTCTCTCTCTCTTTCTCTCTTTTTTTTTTTTTGAATGAACACATCGTCTATCTACTTTTTAAAGTTAAAAATTCGCTGTAAAAAAACATGACCGAAATGATTCTTAAATTTTATATACTTTCCAGAAGCCGTTGGCACGGCTAGAGGATAAGCGATTTCGAATAAAACGAGAATTTGGTAGAGGAGTCAGCCAAGATATACGATTGTTTGTCGAGATTAGAGCCGACAAAGGGTTCCGTTCTGCCTCCTTAACTCTATCTCTTTCTTTCTTTTTCTTATATCCACTCTCTCTCTCTCTCTCTCTCTCTCTCTCTCTCTCTCTCCCTCTCTCTCTCTCTCCCTCTTTCACCTCTCTTTCTTTCTTTTGCCTTGATTTAAACGAGGCGTCCCGTATTTGCTCTAGATTAAACGGATCTCCGTAAGGAACCCATGTACAGAGGAGTCCTCCTCTTGTTTATGATACAACCAACGGCAAAGCGTTAAAGATCCATTGTACATACATTGTATATGCTTACTTCGTGGATATGTTCCCTTTCTTGTCTTTTTTCTTTTTCTTCTTCTTCTTCTTCTTTTTTTTTTCTTTTTTTTTTTATGCCATTCCAGTAATCCGGCTTTATAACTTTCATACGCGATCATTTTGCGAATCTTCTCAACGGGTTTTACATGTTTTTCTTCCCATTAAATTCCTCTGATAAATTTTTTCATACAAATGCATAATTAATTACGTTGTTACTTTGTTTCCATTTGTATAGAAAATTCAGAAACATTTTAGTAAAATCTTCGATGGAACATAAATGAAATCCATAAGCGGAAGCGTTCTTTTCTTTTCCTTTTCTTTTTTTTCCTTTTCTTTTCTTTTTCTCACACTTAATTTTTACGATAATCAATTTTGATGAACATCATAGATTTCGTCTTTGTTGTTTGTTTCACTCGCTTTTTATAATTGATAAAAAGAAATTATACACGTTCGAGCTCTCGAAAGAAGGGCGATGAAATAAAGCTCGTACATCCGTTAAGAAAGATGAATAAGGTCGTGCAAATACCAAAGGTTAATAGGTTAATCCTTACAAGATGACTGCAAAGAATGGCCGTCGTCGTTCTATTTATGTGAATTCCTTTTATAAATTCCTGATCGTGGGCTTCGTTAGGAAAATAATTCAATGAGCTAAGAAGATGTACGATAACGATAAAAATACTCGAAGATAGAAGGAAAAAAAGAAAGAGAGAGAGAGAGAGAGAGAGAGAGAGAGAGAGAGAAAGTGAGAGAGCCTCGGGCTCCAAAATTAACGTATTAAATCGCCGTACTTGAATGGACATCATCATTGAAAATTAAGTTAATAATAAAGGAGAGATAAAGGAAGAGGACGTTTATATAGGATCGAATGAATTTGCGTTTGTTGAGTTCATCGATAAGGAATAATATCGGGCTTCGTGGAAGCAAATACGAGCCACTCCCGTGATGCCTCTTGATATAAAACATATAAAAAGAATAATCAAACTCAACCCTACTCACTTCTTCCTCGTTTCTCCCATCTCGTTGCGGTTATACTCTTTCTCCGTTCATCATGAGCTTTTCAATCAGCCGCAAATTTGCAAAACGAGTCCTGCCTCCTCTTCCTTCCCTCTTTTTTACAGTTGTTTTTTCTTCTTCTTCTCTCTTTCTTCTCTCTCTCTCTCTCTCTCTCTCTCTCTCTCTCTTCTCTTCGAGAGTAATAACGGCGTTTGATAATCAAGCACATCGTCGACAGAAAAAGGTATAAAGAGGGTAGAAAAAGAGACGAGAAAGAAAGAAAAAAAAGAAAGCAAGAAAAATAGAAAGGGAGAAGAAAAGAGAGAGAAGGAAGACTGATTCGAAGGAATCTACTTGGCCGTCTGAATCATCCATAAACGTTTTAGAATTATGCAAACGTTGAACGAATATGCCACTTCTCTTCTAGTAAAATGAGAATTTTTGAATTATTCGATGCTTGCTTGCTTCCTTGCATACGCGTGCTTGCATACGCGTGCTTGCAATATGTCGTGAAAATCCGAACCGATTAACGTACGTCGACTCGAATTTCCTACCTCTTGTTTCTCGTCAAGACGATAATATACACCGTAATAATTTTCTTCCTCGAACGACGTTATATTGAATTTCGATCTGGTAGGATCGGAATTCTCTTTAACGTTATTAACCCTATAATCTCTAAGTAAATACTTTTAGAGATATTTTTAAAATGTACATCTACGTTGTGTAGAACAAAATTTTAAAATATGACAAATATAATATCTACATATATATTTTAAGAGTAGAGTATATGGAATTGCGGTAAAATTAAATTAAACTTTTTATTTTCTTTCTCTTCTTTTTTTTTTTCCTTTTTTTTTTTCTATCAGACTTAGCATACCTCATACGTCTAAATTAATTCGATCTAATGTTTAAATATTGTACAAATTAGTTTTAATATATGAATGCGTCATTTTATAATGAATGTTATAAATAATTTACATATATATATATATATATATATATATGTGTGTGTTTTGTTTTAAATAAAATATATAACATCATTCTGCCGTATTAATTTAATTCAAATGAATTATTGTTATAGATGTCTTCCATTACACTTCACATACATATTACTTTTATAGGTATTTATATGATTCTTTTTCTTTCGTTAACGTTTTCAGAATATTGAAATTCTATCAAAACAAACATTCATACGAAATCAATTTGTATAACGAGATTTAATTCTTGTAAATAAATAAAAATGAGAATTTCTTTGATCGGTATTTTTCTGCTGAAAGATAAAATAATAAGAAGAAAAAGAATAATAACAACAACAACAATAATAATAATAATAATAATAATAATAATAATAATAATAATAATAATAATAATAGTAAACACGTTAACGAGAGATTTCTTCATTGGAACGGAAATATTCAAGAAGAATTCATCGTCCATAAGTCTCGGATAAACGTGGCCAAGTTTAGTTCTCGATCGTTCTTTCTACTGTCACATTCATTGGAAATTTTCCATAACGACGCGACGCAAAGTCTACCAAGAACGATTGGTTATTCTCTAGACGTCCGTCGTTCGTGTTCATTCGATCGTAAACGCCATAATTAAAGAAGCATGTTATATACCGAGTACGTACATAGTAAACATGTATAGATAATGAGAGGACGTTGACGAGAGGAAAGGAAGAATTGAATGGAAATGAAAGGAAGAGAAAAAAAGAAGAGAGAAAAAAAAAAGAAAATATAAAATGATAAAGAGAAAGAGGAAAAAACAAAAAAAAAAACAAATAAATAAATAAAGGACGTTGAAACGTGCAAATTTCAATGGGCTGTTACTGACACGATCTCAAGTTTTAGGACTCGTAGACGAAGCATTATTCGAGGAAAGAAACATAAATCGCTGAAAGCACAATTAGTCGCTTCGACATACTCTTTTATCTTTCAAAGAAGAACGAGAAAGAGAGAGAGAGAGAGAGAGAGAGAGAGAGAGAGAGAGAGAGAGAGAACGGAGACGCGTTACGTAGTAAAGTAGAAAAGTAGGTGGGGGTAAACGTGACGCGACGGTCGTCGTGGGTGGACTTCGCGAGCGCTCGGTTAAGCTCGGCGGATATCGGATAGATTCGGGCAGCGAGCGAGCGACGAGCCCAGCCGAGCCATGGCGGCCGTGTCGCACACAATCGCTCGTGGCTTTCACGAGGCGAACACGGTCGCTCCGTACGACGAAGAATAAAGATAATTTTTGTTCATCGTGTTCCTCGTTCCCGTCGTTCTCGTCGCGCATTTTATCCACGAAGAGAACATCTCTTTCTCTTTCGTAAAGGACGAAATTAGAACGTAGAAAGTGTCGTAGTGTAAAGCGACCTGTCAAAGAGCGCGCTCCTTTTCGTGATTCTTTCTCTCTCCCTCGAAAGATAAAGAGAGAGAGAGAGAGAGAGAGAGAGAGAGAGAAAGAGAGAGAGAGAGCGAGAGAGAGAAAGAGAGAATCACACGACATACACATATATATACACACACACAAACGATACTTTGTCGCGTCGTGTCAGGCGTCGCGCGTGCACGACTTGGCAGCGCGACGCCTCAGTTTTTACCAGAAGAAATGATCCCTTTGAGAAAATTCTTCTAAAGGGCTCAAGAACAAGAAGAAAAGAAGAACGAGAGAGAGAGAGAGAGAGAGAGAGAGAGAAAAGAAAGAAAAAAAAATTAAAAGAAAAAAACTCTTCACTATCTCTCTCCCGGGGCTACACACGTGTCATCGTTGTTCCAACGTTTTTGACGGGCGCAGACGCGATGTCGCTGCTCGAACTGACGTCGATTCTTTTCCTCGTGCTTGCCTCACCTGCCTCGGGATACTTCAATCTTTTTCTCAGTCAGGCAGAAGTACGCAAACTAATGGGTAAGTTCATTCATGATACAAACATTTCGAACAATAAAAACTTTGCTATTGTATTTAATTTAACAACGAACGTTGTTACTATTTAACGTATTAACTCGTGTCATTAAATAGACTATAATCTATTATCAGTCATGAATGATTTTTTGAATATCCTAACTTTCCCGCGATTGGTTCGTTTGAACGTACTTCTCCTATTAAAGGTATCACGATTGGTCCAGATTATTTTCGAAAATCATCAGCAACGTATCAGCATAAGCGATCGATATATATATATATATATATATATATATATATATATATCGTAGTTTGGCGGGTATTTTGAATCATGTATAATATTGTAGATATTTAATATTCGATGTTTTACGTGTGATCTTTGAACGATTAAAATTTGATAGTTCGTAAAAAGTAATAACTTGTATTTTTTATAATATCTGCAAATATTTGTATCGGAATATTTGATTGATTATACGAGAATCATTTTTATTAAAAGATTAATTATTTAATGTAGATACTCGTCATCGTTTCTGTACCTGCTTATTTGGTATAGCAATTAAGCTCCTGTACCATCGACGATAAGGATCGTCGTATATGTTTTTCATTCGTACATGTTCAAGGTTCGTACGAACTAATGAATAATTATTATCGCGTTACGCCGCTTGTCCTATAAAGCCTTCATTATCCTTAGGGCATAATCGTGGGTTCATGCACAAGGTATGTAGATACATACACGTATGTAAAACATGCATGAAATCCTTCGTATCGACTTAAGTACGAAGTAAGTGGCGAACCGTGAAATCGTTTTAATGTACATACAACTAGCACCCTTGTATCATAGAATATAGTATTTAAATGACAAAATTGGAACAAAATTGAAATTTTTGTAGGAAATAAATATATCTAAGCTTTTCTCAATTAATAGATGAATACCGTTGGAATTGGGTCGTACTGACCGTTTTACTCGGTCATACGAGAGAACCAGAAACCGTTCGCCGTCGAACTGTGAAAACGTTTTCCTCCGTGCAATATTTTACGAACGATTAAATCCACGCCGCGAAATCGTAGGGGATTTTCTTTGATGTCTTTAACGACAATGTTGATCGATCCTTTTAAAAGCAAATATATTTATTGATCGAAATTGATTTCATCACCTTGCGATAAAATACAATTATCAATAAATGAATTAACAGATTAAAATATATTCTCTTAAAACATCGATAAAGACCATTTACGAGCATTAGAAGGATGATAGAAAAGGAAGAAGAAGAAGAAGAAGAAGAAGAAGAAAAAGATAGATGAAAAAAATGTATCTTGAATCCTCTTATTTTCAATCGGATCAAGATCTTACCGCGTTCCTTAAAAATCATCGCTCGACCGATTGCACGCGAATCGGTGTACCGGAAGCGGAGCAATCCGTGCAGCCCACTCGACGGCGCGAACTTTCCAATATTTCCTCGATAACTTCCACGGCGGCGGATAATTTGTTTTCGGCTCGTTGAGCCGCGAAAAGCACTCGGCTCGTTGCCCCTCGTTCGAATCGGCAACGGCTCGTTCGTTCGTGCATTCTGGCGACACCTGAACCCACGCCTCAGATCGACGATTCTCTCGCTTTCGAGAGAGAGAGAGAGAAAGAGAGAGAGAGAGAATCACATATTCTCGTCTGTAAATACTTATTGTTACGTACCTTTTCTTTTTCTATCTTTTCCACGTGACACAGATTGTAGTTTCATCTTGACGAAGTTAGCCTTTCATTTTTGAAATGTTAAAAATTGAAAGAGAATTGTCAATTTTATCTAACTCTAAAATTCTTTATAACTAGCGATAATAGTTTCAATTTATTGATAAAAGACGAAAAGTGAATTTTGTCGAATGGATCGATTAATTCAATGATTTCTATTATTGACAAATTGATTTTTCTTTTTAAAGTTCCACAGTTATATCGATATATATATATATATATATATATATATATATTATATAAGTATACGTATACCTCTTATACTTTTTACCGGATGTGAAGATTATCTTGAACGTGACACCTGGTAAAAGAACCCATCTGAACAGAAGGATTAACCTTTTAGGATAAAATTGAAGTATAGAAAAGAATTCTATACTTTTCATTTATAAAAGCGTACCATCAATTTATGTTTAACTTGACACGAAAACGATTAAAGTCAAAATGTTTCGATGTGTATCGTAATATGTGACTTTTCGACTTTCTCTAATAATTTATATTGAAAAGTCGTTCGAAAGGTGTTTTGTTTAATCGTATTCCCTTTGTACTACAGGTAGAGCAGTTTCTTCGTTGCTGTGTCATTAAATGGACGTGGGTATAATACGTTGGATCAGTTCAATAAAATATTCTAACGAGGTTCTTGTTGAACGTCAACGTTTTAGGGATGAGAAGATGAAGGGACTTCGACTATAGTTTGTTTAGACACCGAATAATCGACAGTCACTCTTCCTCTTCTTTTTCTTTTTCTTCGTCTTGTTATTTCTTTTTGGGTCTTCCTTTTGAACTCCCTATTCTTCATTTTGCCTTTTCATATTTGAGGGTTCATAGATTTGGTTAGAAAAATGTAGCCTGTTTTACTCGATCGTTAACTTGGATATATATTTATATGTGTATTCTATATGTATTCTATATTTATATATCTAAAAAAAAAAAAAAAAAAAAAAAAAAAAAGGAAAAAACCATTTAATTCTTCACGCATCAGTATATGCATTTTCAAAGTGCGTGTTTACAGGAAGAATTAGGGTTTCTAATTTCGACTAACATTGACTAGGGTTTCTTGGATAGGCTTGGGATATCGAGTCACGATTCGTCGAGAAATCGATTTTGATCTTAGTCGTTCCACTTGGTTACTTCGTACACGATCGAATCCTACAGAAAGGTGCTTCGGCACAATCTGATCTGATATTAATGGTTCCCTTTTCCTTTTTTTTCATGTATATATATATATATATATATATATATATATATATATATATATTTCTTTTTATAATATGTCAGAATCATCGGGTTGGAAAATGTGTCCTTTAAAACGATGAAAGCTTTTTATCGGTTTAAATTTACATACATATCTATATATGCATATTTATTATATGCCTATATATGTGGAAAGTAATTGCGCTTGAGAATCTCATTTTTTTTTTTTTTTTTTTTTTTTTCTTTTTTTTTTTTTTTTACAATTATTCAGATCTTGACAATTAATTGGCGTTAATAACTATGAAGATATTTATAATCATACTTTATTTTACATTTTTTTCTTTTTACAAAAGAATTGCAATTATCGATTTTATCGAAAAAAAAAAAAAAAATTCGTGGTTCTCAAGATTTCACTTTAAAGATATTTTTATTTATTAAAAACGAAAGTATTTATATCGACGTAAATACATACATACGTAGGTATATCTACTTGTATTTATATACATGATTCGAAAATCGTTATCTCGAAGAAACAGGATCGTATGTGGCTGCCAACACCTAAGTCTCATATTGCACCCGAGCGTGGATAAGATAAGCTTCCGAATTCACATTGGCGCCGAGATTATCTTTTACTTTGGATTTGCCGATCCTCCTTCGTCGAGTAATTCCTGAGAGATGGTTCTTCATCCCTTAGCGACATCACTACAATCTAAAAATTCTTTTTCTTATATGTTTTTTTCATCTTCCTAATGCATAGCTTTGCATCAATATAATGGACGGGAGGATTATATACTTGTGAAATAGATCTGAATTATGTTCCGACCTTTTTAGATCTTTGAGGATCCATTGTTTTTCTTTATGATATCAATGTAAAACAAGAATTATTTAATTACTTATCCTATTCCCAAACGAACAAGATAAACGTCATTTAACATTTTATGATGCGTCATAAAAGATACAAATTAACTTTTGTTTTTTAATTTATTTTTTAAATAATAATTTATAACATGTAAGAATATGAACGGAGCGAAGAAAAACAATTTAAAATTTGCAATATAATAGAACTATATTTCATGTAAGAACTATATTTTGTAAATGACATGGAAATAATCAATACGGCGATGAAATATCTCGTATTGAAAGATAGAAAAGAAAAAAATTAACTAATCATTCGAAGTTCGTTATGAAAGATGGATCGTCATTTAGATGTACATACAAACTTACGGTAAATTAATAGCGCATAACCAATTTGGAATATTGCAAAGCGGAGCGATTCGTAATCATCCGTCAGAGGTCCGTGTCAAAACAGGAAAACATCGTGTTCGCGGACAACCTCCTCATGCCCGGGGCCAGTTTTCGCTCGCGTGAGACGGGCTCGGCTTCGACCTTAGCTAGTTAGGGTCTGACAGGCCCATCTTGATGTTGTTCGAGGAGTGGGGTCGTCTCAAAGGTCCCGCCTGGGCCCCGTGAAACCGTTTATGTACGCACAATGGCGCAGCAATAGGTGGAACAAATGAACATTATAAATACTCGGATCGGTCCGACAAAATCTATTTCGACAACAAAAATTGGACACAGATGAGATATACTTTCATGCACTTTTCTAACGATATAACCGTACAACATAACGTCGTTATACTAATTATAAAATATTTCTTTTATAACAATAATCACTCCCTCATACGGATGGGAAATTAATTTTATGAAAGATATTAAAAGTATTTCATTTATAATAATTAATAATTTTATATTTATTTACATTAAAACTTTTGCAACTAATAGAAATCTTTTAATAATCGTCTTTTAATGGATATGACATTTTAAATATTATTTCGAAGGATTTACAAAAAAATAAAATAAAACAAAAAATTAAATAGAAATGGTTCCATCGTAAAGATCAAAAGGTAGTTACTATTTTGAGTTAACGATTTGAAATTCTTCGAAGAGAGCGAAACAAACGAAAAAGAAAAAAAAAAAAGAAAAAAAAGAAGAAAAAAAAGAAGAAAAAAAAAAGAAAGAGGAAAAAACATGTTTTATTTCGAACAATATTTTAGGCAGCTTCGATCGGTGCGATATTTCAAAGCGGATCCTGCGCCTCTGTCGGCATCAATCTTCAGCTCCTCGTTAAGATCCGCGCCTTAAGACTTCGTTGGTGTGTGTGAGAATTCGTTTCGTAGCGGGCAGGGGAGCGCGTCAGAGACAGTACGGGTTGTGTCGGGCCGTCATTTACACGAGGTTTCGTAGAGAAGAAAAAGAGAGAGAGAGAGAGAGAGAGAGAGGACACGGACCCCCGTGGATTTTCCTCTGAAAGCTAACTTCAATCCTTTTCTTTTATTCTTTTTCGAATTCAAGGAAGATATACTCGTTTGAGTAATCATCGATAATGTTTTATTTTGTTTCAAAAAATGACAATCAAACTGGTACATATATATATATATACACACACACACACACAAAACGATATATATACAGATATTTAACAATAATATCATTCATAAGTCATACTATATAATAAAAATTAAGAACAGAGATTCCAAGTGGATAAAAAAAAATTTGTATGTATTATAAAATAGAATTAGAATTGTAAATTAATGCATTTTATATTAATATTCAATCTACGTACATATTTGATATATATATATTTATAATACTATACGTATTATCAGATATCTCGTATAAATTCAATCGAAATTTTTTACCAGCCAATCTCTTGCGATTTTTTTTTCTTTTTTTTTTTTTTTTTTTATATCGCAAAATATTTTATATTGCAAAATATCCTTTTGCATAAACATGATATCCTTCAATAATTTTCGTCTTTGAAATCTATTTGAAAATGTTACTGAAATATATAGAGTGTGTTGCGGATTGACTCGTAATGGAATTGACTTTTTCCAGAAATCGTCTTTCTCCTGGGAATAAAAACACACTGCGAATATAATGGATACTCTCTCTCTCTCTCTTTCTCTCTTCCATTCCCTCGTACCACCATTTTTCCCTAGGGTATATCTCTTGGAGAGACCTTTTCTCTTGCAGATTATCACGGAGAGAACAGAAGAAAAGTGTCTCAGCGAGTAGTTTCTTAATCAAGAATAGCGACACTTTTCTTTCGTGGACTCATTCTCGTTTTTCTTTTATTCTCTAGGCGAAGTAAGTATATTCAACGAGGACGTGAATAAAATTTAATGCGATCAAGAGTGTCGTAGAAAAACATATAAAAGAGTGCTAAATAGAAAAAGGAAAAAAAAGAGAGAGAGAGAGAGAGAGAGAGAGAGAGAGAAAAGAGAAAGAGAGAGAGAAAAGAGAGAAAGAAAGAATATCTTTCGATAAAATGTAATAAAAGTAATCAATTTGCTTGAATTAATTTTTTTTTCTTATTATTAAAACAATGTATATATATTTTATATATCTGACAGGTTAACGAGATGGACTCAAATGGACTTAAATGTTTTATTTTTCATTTTATTTTTCAATGTAAATTAATTAAACAGCAATACGTTTTGTTCTCTCTCTCTTTCTTTTTCTTTCATTCTCTTCCTTGTTCAATTTCTTTTCCCATCAGCCGGGCATACGTTTATCGATCTCATCGTGTGTTATCCTCGCGTGAAATCTTTTAATCCATACTCGAGAGCGGGAATAGTCCCGAGTGACAGGATCTTAACGAGCATCTGCTCCTCGAGGATGACTCCACGTAGTCCCAATGGATTCATTGTGGAAGAATAAGAGAACTTGGTAGCTGTTTCGGGGCCCTTTTGGGTCTTACGTCCCGATTATCCGACGACACTTCGCAATTAAATAACACGTTCCACCGGTCGTACTAGAAGAAAACATTTTTCTAACGACTAACCTCTCGATCATCGGCCCTTATACAAGATGACTCGGCAAAGTAGAAACATCAATCCGTTCGAGGACCCACAAAACGATATCCGACAAATGGGCCTTTAAGTGGAATCTTTCTTTCACTCTTTTATTACGAATAAATTATTTCTCTAAATGGGAAAACATATAATATTGGATGGCAGGTCGTAATCTCATAGAAACGTGAAATTAAAATGTTAACTTTAAAAAAATTGACAATGTTATACGCGTTTCTATAAACTTACATATACATATATATTAATTATTTTTTGATTTATATTAACGATGTAGAATATGATTAATTATGTTTTCGAATGGTAAAACCTGTAGATATTTATAGAAATGACGTTAATTGTAGATTGTCATCTATTACCATTTTATTATTTTTCTCTATATATTTTTTATTATGTATTTAAGGTTTGGAATTCAATATATATATATATATATATTCCATTGAAAATTTAATAATAATTATTTCTACTCTATCGTTACTTTTACATATCATAAGAAGTCGTATTCGAATATGACTTCTATTCAAAAGAACGAGATTTATATCGAAGCACGCCTTCTTATCCTGTCTTCAACAGAAGATCAAAAACAGAGAAGAGCATTATTAAAGCGGTGGCACATGAATTTATACGGAATTATCTTTCAGCCTGTCGTTCTTATGAAAAGATCACTTTGACCGACGTGAATCGATGCAAAAAGGACAGAATCGAAAAGATGAGATTCTCGCAAAGCTCGGAGAAAGAGACGTCGTAGAAAGAACGTTCAAAGCGAGTAACGATGTCGAAAAAGGATTGATATTACAAAGGAAGAGGAAGAAAGAAGATTTCTTTTTCCTTTTCTATTTTTTCTTTCTTTCTTTTTCCTTTTTTTTTTTTTTTTTTTTTTTTTTTTTAATAGAATCCGATGAATTCTTTTGAAATCATATTCTACGAGATTCATGCATAAATTCATCGTCGTTAGCGATAATTATTATCAATGAAAAAAAAAATCGTTTCATAACGACGAACTCGTCTAATTTCATAAACGTAGACGACAAATATGATTTGATAGACAACATATATATATATATATATATATATATATATATATATATATATATATATGTTACGTACATAAATAATATATTAAGTATTGTAAACAATAATATAAAAGTATTGTCAATATACTCAGTATAGTAAATATTGTGAAAAAAATCGGAACATGTTTATTCAACATATAGTATTCTGTAATTAAAAATAGAATGCATTGATAGAAAGAAAAAGGAAGTAAAGGGGAGGTATATATATATATATATACACTATATATATACACCTATATATATATAGAGTTTGCATTTCGAGAATTTCATCGTGCTTTTCGACAGTTTTCTGACAGGAAAGGAGATTCCAAATGTGTCTCGTTGACTTATCGGTTCATCGGCGCCACGAAGAGAGGACACGTGTTGTTTAATGGGGCCCCTTTTAAAATTCGAAATCTTTCTACGGTTAGAAGATGCCATCTCATCGGGGTATATACTCGGGACCACGCAGCAGGGGTTGCTCGACGTGCTCTGCCTTTTTTCCCTTCGCTGTCTTGATGCACCCTCTTTCTCTTCTTTTTCTCTTTCTTTCTTTCTTTCTTTACTTCTTACTTCTCCCAAGGCGACAATGATAAATCGTATATGTCCATTGATCGTAAGAAGGTCCAATAGAAAATATTCTTTTATCCTTTTTTAAGATTTTTCCGCTCGATGGAGAAAAGAAAAGGAGAAAGAAAATAAAAAGCAAATAATAATAATAAAGAAAAAAATAAAGAAGAAGAAAAAAGAAAGAAAAAGAGAAAAAATAAAAAAAAATAAAAAGGGAAAAAGAAAAAGCTTAACTCTCCGTGGCTTTTCTTATGGTCCCACAAATGTCGAAGACTTTAAGACGTCGTAAAATACCAAATGGATGCCGAACGAGTCGTTCTCAGACCTATACCAAGTTTCCTAGACCTTCTTTCTCATTCTTTCTCATACGAACTTACATTGAGAGCTCCCCGATATAACTATTATTTTTCTTAAATCACTTCTTCCGGTTCTAAATGCTCATTGTAAAGAAAAAAAAAAAAAAAAGAAATAAAGAACGAAACTAATCGACGTGATATCCGAGAAGGGATTTCATTGAGACAAATGACGTGATAGGATCTGGTTAAGGGACTGGTATTATTTACAACTTCAAATGAAAAATTCGTTCTAACTCTCGTAAATCGTTAACTTTAAATCTTTCTCTTATAAAATTGACAAGGCGATAAATTTCATTTTATCACGTTAAAAATTTACTATCTTTAACTTTAACGTAATAGCAAATAAATCACCGACTTTAATTAATACCAATGATTAAAAGGAAAGTCAATGAAACGTTTATTGAATTTTTTAAACTTCACCATTACATTTAACACATTTCATATCATAGATTTTCGATAAAATTCGAATTAATTAAGGATTGAGTGAATATGAAAATTTCAATAAATCGATCGATTGGAAAAAATTTTTTTTTTTTTTTTTTTTTTTTTTTATATATCGAAGAAAATCAAACGTAATATACATATATATACCGGGTCTCTTCGGATCGTTTTCTTTGCTACGAGAATACGTTCGTTATTTATTGTACCAAATGTATCTCGGAATTCTACATTAAACTGCAGAGAAGGAACTTGGTAATCCTCCACCTCCTTTCACACTCCTGTCGCCATATGTCGAACTCCCAGACACACCGAGAATACATCTCAATCGACATCAACACCGACAGATGCTGCGTCTGAGTTGTGAGTCGCTCGTTTTCCTTCCATCTCGCGATGATGGTGGTTGCTCGTTGATGGCCGATATAACGTCGGAGCCATATTGGGCACCGAAGAACAATATTATTTTAGCTCTCGATCCAGGAATCACGTCGTATAGCGTCGCGACGTTTGCTTTGCTTTCATCATTCGCTGAGATTTTCTCTCTTTCCTTCTCCCTCGTTCGACAAATAAACCATAGCTGTGTTACTTATGATGCACCGGCCGTAGGATTCGGTTCCCTTTCTCTCTCTCTCTCTCTCTCTCTCTCTCTCTCTCTCTCTCTTTCTCTCTCTCTATCTATCTTTCTCTTTAGGTCTTTGTCGCGGATATAGTACGGTAGACCCGACCGGTTTCAGCCAGGAACGAGCTTCTCGATTTTCACGAAGGGGAAGGGTGAGTGTACGACAATAGTGACGGTACGAGCCCGATAGAAAATTCAGAAGTCTGATTTCGATGGTGATCCCATATTGAATGGGCTCAGATTGGGTGCCAGTTGGATTATTCGATGAAGACCTAATCAACTTTAATGAGTATGTTTCCCCGTGTTCTAGTACGTGATCAGGAAACAGAAGTTCAATGAATAATAGTAATAGTTAGTAGTAGTAGTAGTTCCTTGTTCAATTTATTCATTTTATTTTCTATTCGATTCACGAATTTATTCGTTTACGTTGCATGTACGGTATTGAGAGAACAGAGAGGACGTTTTAAATCGGGAAACCTCCTGCTTAGCGTGACTACATCTCGGTAGTGACTCGTAAAGTCGACGAACTAATGATATCTTCTGGCAGTAAGTAAGAATTTGGAATTCGTATAAAGAACAGGAAATACGAAATACCGATGGATCCTTTGAGTATTTTATTTAATTATGATACAATTTTAATTATTTTTATATTTTCAACATTACTGATGTTAATAGGATTAATTAATTAACATCATAGAGAGTAATTATCATACCAAATATCAAACATTTTTTCTTAAACTCCTTAATTACATACGTTCCAAAGGAATATCAGATGTTTTTTTTTTTTTTTTTTTTTTTTTTTTTTTTTTTTTTTTTTTTTAATAAACATCAAAACTGATAACGAACTCATCGGTTGTTTACGATCAAATTCAGGTATCCCAAATTCTTGAATGTATACGCGAGGATCGTGAAGATCGCGAAGATTGTAAAGCAATGTTTCGAGTAGCTCAACCACCCTTCCACCTCGTTGTGAGGCCCAAAAAAGCTGTGGCACGCACTCCAGCAGCGCCGAGAGTAGTCCCTCTTTCACTCTCCTTCTCTCTTCTTCTTTACGTGCATGGTCGTTCGAAGTGAATTATAACCGGTGTCGCGCGAAGTTACGCCTTCCTGGATTTAACCTATGGCCTGTGAGGAGAAAGGTGGAGAGGAAGAGGCTGAGGTCGATGGGGAGAAGCAGAAGAAGCAGTGGAAGAAGGAAGAAGAGAAGGAGGAGACCGTACAAACGACGTCCAGGACTTGTCCAGGACTTATGGGTTATTCAGGAGAGGCAACATTGGTGGAGAAGAGAGAGAGAGAGAGAGAGGGAGGGAGGAAGAGAGAGAAACACGTTCGTTCGATATATGCTAAGCAGTCGGCCTCCTGTATCGCGTACATGTACCATGGCTCTGGTTTCGCACGTGGGTGAGATACGCACATGTGCGTATGCGTGTGAGTATTCGTGTAGCTTTATATACGTGTATATACATGTATGGATATATACGGGGTGTCGGATACGTTGCTTGTCTCACGACTTCAATCGATTCGGGAATGAGAAAAAAAATGTGGGGGAAAAACTTTGAGCCACTCACGCTTCATTGATTCATTGTTCTTCTTTGTCTCTTTTTTTTTTTTTCTTTTTTCTGTTTTTCTTTTTCTTCTTCTTTTTTCTTCTATCCATTTCTTTTTTTTTTTTTTTTTTTTTTTTTGTATAACTTATTATATGCATCGGTATCGAACAAGATGGATACGATATCGAAAGATCGTATTGGCGAAGTAAGAAGTTTACACGTTCGATCTTTTGAAGATCCTACTGTATGGTCATATTTTCTTCAGTCAGTCGATCAACATATTAAAACTTTCAAAGCTTGCAAAATTAACTTATTATCTTGTCCGCAGCAAATACTGGTCAGAAATATTATTACTAATATTTAGAATGTCACTTAATGTACAAAAAGACAATACACAAATTTGAAGTTATTTGAGTTTTCTTTCGGAGTCTTCTACGAACTCGTTCGTGAATGGAAATATACATAGAACGGACATCTATGGTTAGAAGATTTGTGCTTAGAATATCCGCCACCCCGTATACGCCCACGTCGTTCAGCTGGGTGATGGCGAAAGTGAAAAATATCTCGTGCAGCCGTAGCAGCGCTAGTAGTATGTTTGCGTGCATATGCAGAGGCTCGTTCGCGTTATTAGATCTCTTTCTCTCTCTCTCTCTCTCTCTCTCTCTCTCTCTCTCTCTCTCTCTTTCTTTCTTTCTTTCTTTCTTTCTCTTTCTTACTGAAGTCGTTGCCTCGAGAGATATCGGGGCATATATGCCAGCTGCCATTGATTCGGTCGTTAACCCCATCTTGAACCGATAATTCTTCGATTTTTGCGCAAATAATGATGCTGATATGATACAAATTTAATCTTCCAACACTACCATTAGTACTACTATTTATTACTAAGTTAACTTTAGATTAGAAGAAACGATAGATACTCTTTCGTAAATAATCAAAAACGTGTGCTCTTCTATCTCGATATTTATCGAGAAAATTATTTCATACATGTGCTACGCCATTGCGAGTATCCTCTCGAAAAGGATTACTTGCTAGAATGAATTGGATATAGTGGAAAATTATAACAGTGTTTTTGTACGTAATTATCTTACTTTTATTTTTATATAATTTCTATCTACACATCTTACGTTATATTTATATGCTATATTAACATAGGGACGTCTTAACGAGATAACATTTGTCTCATTAGGTTAATAGATTTCTAAATAAAAATGATTATAATGAGTCTTTCGTTTATCCTTTTTGCAAAAGTATCGCTGCAATGGCAATGTAAATGGAGAATAGTAAAATGAACAAATACTTGAAAGTTTCGTTATAATGGAGATGAAATTCATCAAAGGTACGGAAGTACTAGTAAATTCAACACTAACTATAAGTGAACTAGTAGTTTTGCATCTGCGATGAGTTTCTACTTTATACGATGTCAAGTGATACCTGACATGATTCTGTAAGGCTTTCAACCTCGAAATATGAATTTAATGAAAAAAAAATTTAATGAAATATTTTCTTTAAAGGGTAAAAAATGATATGATATAGAATTAATAAGGAGCAAAAAATTGGATAAAAAATTGGTCGAATTAATCATTATGATGAACCGCGTGGTGAGCTCAATAATAACATCGTTAACTTTATTATTTTATATAACAAATCCATTGATAATCTTAAGAAACATATTCAAGCTGGTAGGACGTCTCTCTCTCTTTCTTTCTCTCTCTCTCTCTCTCTAACCTCTCGAGGGGTCGGTCTCGTCGGGAACTTTAAAATCCTATATTTCCTGTCCCTTGGACCTGTGGATCACCCTTTTTGCTTTTTCCTTTCTACTTTCTACCCTCGTCGCTGTGTCCTTTTGTAAGGCTCACCACGGGAGGATCTCGTTATAAGCACACCATGCCTCTCGTATTCCGTAGGTGTTAGGTTTCTGACCCAAAGCCCACAGTAAGAGAATAAAAAAAAAGGAAGAGAAAAGAAAGAGAGAGAGAGAGAGAGAGAGAGAACTTTGTCTTCCCGCTGTGTAGACGCCGATTCACGATGGCCTTCTTTTCGGGACCTGGCTCCCTCTTTTTCCTTTATTATTTAAGGACTCACCTAAGACCATACTCCTCGTCAACTTACCTCAATGTGTAGTATTTTGACAGCAGGGGACACCGGTATTTTTTGCAAAATTTTGCCGGGTGTTTCGCGAAGAGCCCACCTTCGTTCCTTTCATCCTATGCACCATTCGGTGAGATCGATTTCTTTTCTGCTCGAACATAACCCTCGATGGTCGATCAAGAACTTGGAAATTATGATACCCCATGCTGCGTATCCCATCAATGTTTCTTTATGATATCCTTATCGTTTCTTTTCATTCCTTGTCTTTTTTTTTTCCTTATGATTATTTTTTTCCCTTTTCGAAATAGAAAATGATTTCGTTAAAAAAAAAAAAAAGAAAAAAGAAAAAGGAAAAAGAAACAACAACAACAAATATTCTAACGGAAGTATAAAGACGACTTGTTAATATCATATTGTAATATTTCATTTCAATTAGCGAAACTTTAATTAAAAAAACAAAAACGGTGAATAGTGTTTCTCAAATGCATTTAAATTTGAGATATCGTATTAATTTTTGATAGTTAACATCGCGCAATCTCTTGTTTACGATTATATCTTATCTTTCGATTCGAAGATGGATATCATCGAAGTAAAGGGAGTTTGATAGAAGACACACAGCATTGTCCTCTTGCAGCAGCTTCTCCTTGTCGTTATGATCCTTCCGACTGGTAACGCACGTACGTGTTTTGCGAGAAAAGAGCCAAAGTGGTGTAGAACCCCTCGTGACAATTGTGTCTGGCAATGCTTGTCGAGGGTCGACGCCTTCCCTGAAAAGGCCTTTCTCTCTCTCTCTCTCTCTCTCTCTCTCTCTCTCTCTTTCTCTTTCTCATACGCTCTCTTTACATCGTACTCCCGTCTTGGAGGCTCACGCTTGCACTCTGGCCTGGCTGCGGGCGCAGCAGACATCAAAGGATGTTCGGTGGTTACCACCCTTCTTGGTATCCACCCTCGTGCAAACTTCTCGCATAATTGCGCGGAAAAAGAAAAAGAAAGAGGAGTGGAGAAAAAGAAAGAGTAAGAGAAGAAGAAGTAGAAGTAAAAGAAGAAGAAGAAGAAGAAGAAGAAGAAGAAGAAGAAGAGGAGGAGTTAGAAAGAGAAAGAAGAGAGAAAAAGCAAAAGATAGCACACAGAGAAAGCGCCTAAGAGGAGAAACGTAACGAGGTCAGAATCGAGCTGTTCTTGGTAGCTAGTAATAACGAGGAGAGGAATCTCCTTGGTAGATTAAAAGAAGATTACTTTTTTATCTCGTCGCCTCTTTAGACCGTCATGAGAATTTGAAGGGGGTAGCTCTTTGATTTTCCGATTTCTTTGATGATAGAAAGTAAGAGAAAGAGAAAGAGAGAGAGAGAGAAAGAAATAGAGAAAGAGAGAGAGATCTCTTCTATTTTTCTCATTCTTTCTATCGATCATCAAAGAAATAGGGAGAGTAAAAAAAGAAAAACGATGAAACGATCTTTACTAGAAATTATCCACTCGGTGAAGTTTCGGATTTATTATTAATGATACTCCTGTTATTTGCGAATCACCAATTCCCATCTCTGGCTTTTAATCATTCTCTTTTTGATAATTGGCTTTATTTCAGCATATGGTGGTGGCAAAATTAAATTGTAAATTATGTTTTTCTAAATGAAAGTGACTTCGGGGATTATAAGTAATGATAAAAAGAGAAGATGATAAAGGGAGATATATCTCGTTTAATATTTGATACGTGGTAAATGATGATAAATCATCGAAGAAAGAAAGAAAAGAGTAAACGAAAAGGAACGGATTATTGATCGTTCGTCTTTGGGTCAAACGAGACGACCTGTCCTTTCATATATCAATAAGCTATTCTTTATATTCGTTGAAGAAAAATGGCAAAAGCGAAAGATTTTGTGGACATTTTTACGAGAGAAAAAAAGAGAGAGAAAGAGAAAGAAGTGTAACACAAAGGACAGCATCAATAAGGGAACAACAGCAGGAGTAAAAGGACTCGAACGAATGGAGTTTCGATTTTTAACGACGATAGCTCAACGTAGGATTTCTCTCTCTCTCTCTCTCTCTCTCTCTCTCTCTCTCTCTCCTTTACTTTCGAAGGATAATTATTTTCCAAGACCTACGGGGTATCCTTCGTCTTTTTTACGACGTACCCTACAGCGTTGGATCTCCACGAAGTGGAGGAGGAAAGATCTAGAAAGTGCCTCTGGCGGACCTTGTCGGAGGGCAACGGTGTCGGGGTCGTGGGTATACGATATCTGATGCAGAAAACCGGTAAACGTCGGGAGAACCGTAGGTGGTGGGACGTAGGAGGAAATCAAGAAGGGAGGAGAGAGAGGTGGAAGAACACCGAAAGCAAAGACACGACCAAGGGGCATGGCACATTGTCTTCGGGTGGCTTAAAAATCCAACTCGTGCCTCGTTAACCGTCCTATCAGATACCATGAGACCCTGTATACCCTTCTCTAGATAGAGAAAGAGGAAGAGAGATATAAAGAGTGAGAAAGAGAAAAAGAGAGAGAGAGAAAGAGATAGAGTACACGCCATGCACCCGTATTCTTCTTCTCGAGCTTCCTTATCCACTGTCTTCGCCGACTGGTCCATGTGACCTTGTGCCTACCGAACACGATCCCTTGTATTTTCAGGATGGTTAGGTAGCTCGATAGTTCTTTTTTTCCAATGCGGTCATAGGGCCATCTGCTATCTCTCCATCCATGACACCTTCCAATATCTTTTTAAGAAAATTCATTGTTAAATTAGAAATATACTACGTTAAAGGATTATACTAATATACGATTATATTAGTTTAAATTTTTAATATCCAACTATTATTTTGCAAAATGGAAAATAATTAAATTCGAATTATTTATACAAATTTTATAGATCTTCTTTCATTGACATTTATATAAATGTTATAGATTTTCATTTTTTTTTTTTTTTTTTTTTTTTTTTTTTTTTAATGTGTTGATCGTATTAATACAGATATTTTGAAGTTTTAAAGAATTAAATAACGACGTAGTTAAGTACACGTTATAAAGGAATTCTACGATAAGATTGATCTTTGTCGATATTAAATAAAAATTTATTCGTGAAAATGGAGAACAATATGTCACTTGTTCCTTTCATAAACGTCGAAGTAATCGAAATAGATTGAAATAGGTAAAATGATTGTTACCAACTAAATGATGGAGCAATAAAGTCTCTTTTACAAAACAATACGCCTTTGTCTTCTATCGATAGATAAGAAATGAAACGGTTAACGGTGAGAATGGTAGAAAAGAAAAGGAAGAGGAAAAAATCTCGCTTCGGTTCGCGCGATTTGGATTCGAGAAGCCGATTACATTCGAGCGGAACGATTGCGGACGTTGCGGTCTTCGAGCCAATCGATACGCTTAGCATTTCGAATCCGAACCACTTATGTGACTTTTTCTTCTTCTTTTACCCCTTCTTCTTTCTTTTTCTTTTTCTTCTTCTTCTTCTTTTTTTTTTATCTCTTCTACGTCTTCTCTTTTTCTCATTCCTCTTTTTTATTCCATCCTTTAATCTCTTCCACCCTCATCATTTCAAAGATCTCTAATCAGACATTTCAAAATTGTATTAGAATATTTTCTTCTCATTTATTTCTAATAACACGAGTTCTCTTAATCGACGATTCTACATAATGATTGAAAACAAATTTTGCAATAAAACTTTTCCAATAAATCAAATGTGCGATTACTTTATAAAAAAAAAAAAAAAATGAAATTTTACTTTATTATCATTTTATAATCAATGTCATTTGTCAATATTATCAATATCCAATAATTTGTATTATTGATATTACTAATTGGTTATTATAAATTTTACTCGTTTATGCTTTTAAAATAGGACGTAGAAAACGAAAAAGTTTTATTATCGAATTAATATCGTATACCTATAAGGAGGTAAATAAAAGATCGGGTGCACTTAAGCGTTTATACGAATTTGTCCGCGTGCATGTCGCTTATCAAAATTATCACCGTACGGCAGCCCATTTCTATGGATTTGTGGGACAAGCTCACGCTAGTTTAGCCGCTGGACAAATACGGTGGCGTGAGTCATCTATGCGAAGCATTCGTATCGTTCTCTCGCGGTAGTTCGTTTTCTTATCCGACTATTTCTCTCTCTCTCTCTTTCTCTCTCTCTCTTTCTCTCTCTCTTTCTCTCTCTCTCTCTTTCTCTCTCTCTCTTTCTCTCTCTCTTTCTCTCTCTCTCTTTCTCTCTCTCTCTCTTTTTCTTTTCATTTCTATCTCTCTATCTCTATCCTTCTCGATAAATAAAGTTCTCCCTTTCTCCACAGTATGACGTCACTAGGGTACTATATCCCGTGGGTAGAAAATACCTATCATGCCTCGACAGACTAAACACACATATACACACATACACGCACGTATATATAACATATACGCATACATATATATATAACTGCAAGATTTTCCGATAAGCCAAGATTTACCGTGTCCCCCTATTGTCTCAAAGCCGCTATAAATTCTGATTTACGTGATAGTGATTGTTAATGAAGAGAAAAAAAAAAAAGAAAGAAAAGAAAGGTAAAGAAAAAAATATAATACAATATAATATTTTTCTCTTGTTATTTCTTTACATAGGTCTCCAAGCGGAATTGTTTTACGTCAGAGAAGGTGTGATCAATGAATATGCAATTAAATTCGTTGTACCGGTTCCCGCTCAAGTTCACAAGTTGCATTTCACATGGCAAAATCTCGCCGGCAGACCGGTAAGTTACAAAATATTAATTTCTCGATTTATATGATTTGGAATAAGTTATCTTCTGAGATTAAGAAAAAAAAAAAAAAAAAAGAAAAAAAAACGATAGAAATAGATATAGGAGAGACGAGATAATTCATTTGTTATCATAGAAAAAAAAAAAAACGAACGATTGATGACTTTGCGATACACGAAGTGACCAACTGATCGTTCGAATCCTCGTTCGTCAAGGTTGAATGGTCACGTTGAAACTACTATCGTATTTTTTTCTTCTTCTTCTTCTTCTTCTTCTTCTTCCTCTTCTTCCTCTTCCTCTTCTTCTTCCTTCTCTTTTTCTCCTTTTCTTTTTTCCCTCTCCTTATTTTCTTTTTCTTACGTTCTAAGAACGCTCGTACTTATCAGGATTATCGAAGCATATCTTTCCTTTCCCGCACCTCATCGAGGTTTTCAAACGGGGTTCACAGTGGCGTAAGAATTTTCTCTTGAATAATGTTTTCACATTTGAAAAATGTTTCCTCCCTTTGATGATAAAATGAATAACGGGGGATCTTATTAAAAGTTCGTGAATGAAGATTGAAAATTGGAAGGAAAAAAAGTAAATTTATATCACATAGACGTTACAATGATTTATATATAATAAAAGAAATATTAAAGGGAAAAAAAATGTTTCTTCCTGTTAAACTCGTACGACATCATAAATTGATTTATGAAACAACAGCATAAAAAAAAAAAAAAAAAAAAAAAAGAAAATAGACGGAAAAAAAATGAGAGGAAAGAACAAACGAAGGAGAGAAAAAAAAATGAAAAAGAAGAGAAGAAATCCCTCTTGTACTTCTCACATTTTATCCGAAGAAGAAATGTTTTTTACAGTACGATCACTTTTATTATTGTAGTAAAAATTTTTTGCGAATCATCCTCGATGACTTTATTCATCAAGATTCTTTTTGTAATTTCGACGAATCGTATGAAATTTTTACGACTTAGAAAACTCGTTACAATCGGCAAAGTTACGTTGTTTTTATAAAATGTATAAGTACTCATTAATTTAGATTTTCCCTTTTTCTCTCTCTCTCTCTCTCTCTCTCTCTCTCTCTCTCTCTCTCTCTCTCTCTCTCTCTCTCTCTCTCTCTCTCTCGTTTTCTTTTTCTTCGCGGTGGTCGAAGGAATGGTAGGTACCTGGACAAAGTGACGGCGGAAAGTGGACAAAGTGCGCAACGTGGTGTCGGATTGACTCGTCGACGAGACACGGAAAAAAAGAAAAGATCGGCCGAGTAGGACAAAGTGGTTCAGCCACTTCTTCAAGCCGTTCTCTGTGAGCTTGAGAGAGAGAGAGAGAGAGAGAGAGAGAGAGAGAGAAAGTTATCGGAGGTAGAAAAAGAAGAAAAAGAAGAAAAGTTGGAGAAGAGGAAGACTGACGAGCGGTTCCGAGACATCCGTCACCTCCGTGACAAAAGCGGGTGTTCTGAATGGTAGTTAAACTCGCAGGTGGCTGTCGATCAAACTCTTCTTTCTCTTTTTCTCTCTTTCTCTCTTTCTCTTTGATTCCATTCTTCTGTTTCACATTGTTTGTAAATCAGTCTGGGTAAGATAAGTAGAATGAAAGGCATTTAAGGAAATTTCTCGATAAAAGAGAAAGTTTTTATAACATATATAACGCTCATTTATTCTGATTATTTATAAAAATTAATTCAAATTAAAAATACGAACAAAGTTAATTGATCGTTCATCTTCTCTCTTTTTTTTTTTTTATATCCTTTCAATGTTATGAATATTCTTTTAAATATTCTTTGGAAAGATTTATTTTTAATGTGTCGCTTAATTATACGATATAATTGTAATTTTTTCTTCTAATACGTTTTGTAATTTTGTTATTTTAATTTTTTTTTTTTTTTTTTTTGTTTTTTTTTTTTTTTTTTTTAATATTTATTATATCTAATTAAGTTCTAAGTTATATTAATACGAGCTAATCTATTATCTTGAACATATCAATTTCTTAAGGGTTTGCTTTTGTATCGTGTTAATGTTAAATTAGATATATTTGACCGAAGGAAAGAATTTCTTCTTTCACGGTAGATAGGATCTTTTTGAGAAAGAGATGTGACCCGGAACGTGGACCATAGGTAAACAAATCGTTCGGTTCTTTCTTCTCGCGGACAACTCTTTTCAAAGAAAACTATTGCTTACACAGTGTCAAGTATTCGCGTTAGCACCTTTACAGTATATAGTATCCCTTTCGTGTCTCTTTCAATAACGAGAATTCGAATTTATTTTAGATCGTATACTGTGCAGTTGCAGTTGAATTTTTAGCATGAAGTTAACAAGTAAAAATCATTTAGAAGTTACAAGTTAAAAGTGTTAAATAAAAAAATATTAGTATCAATAAGTAACTAATTTTTCAATGATATATGTATGTACATCAATAATAGATAATAATATAGTAATAGATAGAAATAATTCATTATTATTTTCTTTTATTTACAAATTTCATTTTTATTTCACGTCGATCAAGAAAATCATTTTTATTTAGAGATTATAATAATATTCGATATAATAACAAGTAACGATATAAAATTTATATTTCTATATTTTCTTTTTTTATTTTATTTTATTTTATTATTATTATTATTTTTCTTTTCTTTTTATTTTTTTTTCTCTTTTTCTTCTTTATAAGAAACACGAATGATACGTACTAGCGACATTGACGAGTTATAAACTACGAATATCTTTACCTGGAAGTTTTGTAGCTGCAAGAAAATCTATGAGGCGAGAGATCGTCAGTTTGGAACGCGAAGACTTCGGAACGCGTTCAAATCGAATGCTATTAGAGGCTGTTCGCAGGAACATTCGTTGCCATTTCACGAGGAAGCTATTCGTGGTCGTAAGAGACCGCAAAACGGAACGGTGGTAGCGACAGGCAGCGTAGTTGACGAGCCTCTTTTCAGTTCTCTCTCTCTCTCTCTCTCTCTCTCTCTCTCTCTTTCTCTCTTTCTCTCTCTGTCTCTCTTTCTCTCTCGTTTTCCACATCTAACCGAGAACCGATCATCATCGCGAACTGGTAATCAGCCGTTGAGGCTTGCCTTTGCTTTTCTTCGTTCTAGTCTCTTCTCTTCTTTATCTTTTTTTTTCTTCTTTCTTTCTTTCTTTCTTTCTCTCTCTCTCTCTCTCTCTCTCTCTCTCTCTCTCTCTCTCTCCATTCGTTCTCTAAACTCACTTTGCCCCTTGCCGTGCGCAAATTGTCTTCCGAGAATGGTAAGTTCGAGATTACAAGGAGGTTCAACGTTCTCGTTCGTTTAGTCTCGCCAACATTGTTTCATTCGTTTTCAATCTTTGCACGTCGAAATACCAATGTATATAGTAATCATCAATCTATTAATTGAAGGCACAACTTTGTTAATTGATCAGAATAT
Organism: Vespa crabro; assembly: GCF_910589235.1. NCBI lineage: Eukaryota > Metazoa > Arthropoda > Insecta > Hymenoptera > Vespidae > Vespa > Vespa crabro. The sequence goes on from NC_060959.1 coordinate 7,339,194, forward strand.
ATGTGTGCATATGATAGACGAAGAAAGAAAAATTCATTAGCACACGTTAAGTTTTTTTCAACGTGCGTTGAATGTTTGATAAATATTTATATTTTAGTCTCATCGATTCATTAACATTTGATTTATCATCCATTATCATATTTCATTACATTCATTTACATATGAAAATTTATTAATATCGATAACAATCCTTGAATTTGTTTATTATCTTTATTTGCTTAGAAAAATTCAATCGGCAATTAAATTGTTCCCTTTCTATACTATCGTCAAACCTAATATTCATATAACAATCTAAACTAATCCTAAGTAATATTTACTTTAAGCTTCCTTATACGATGGACGTTGATATCAGCAATCCATCGGCATTGAGTAGCTCCCTGAACATATCTCAAACGGGGGAGATACCAGTTGGTGTTTTACAAACTTGGGCCTTAGCTTTACATTGTGGCCCCTATGACGCCGAAGTAGACCTTAGCCTACGGATAAATGTTTCCGTATCGCGAAAGAACACAACGAGTTTAGAATTTAGACGGAAGAAGATCTGTTTGAAAGAGAAGAGTGGCTATACCGGACCCGAAGAGGTTTTAGTCGCTGCTTCGGGTTCTACTTCCGGTGGACAGGTGTTCTATGCAGCCATCGGATGTGCCTGTGCCTTCATCGCTGCCATATGCGTTCTCGTAGTGGCCTATTACGTTCGAGATAAGAAGACTCGAAGGCATAGGGATCCGTTACAGTAAGTCAACTTTTTTTTCTTCATTTATGTTCATCGTAAAAGGTATAATGGCCTACTTCAGATAATAAAGAGATTATGAGATTTAATATCAACAGAAACACATTTTAAATATGTCTATGTTATTCATTCTTTATTAAAATAATTATTACTTTTTTTATCTCTCATTATATATATGTATAATATAAATACATTACAATATAATGGCACTATATATATTTATATATAAGAAATAAGGGACGATTTTATAGAAAGAAAAGAAAAAAAAAAGAATCTCAATAATAAATCTTAGAATATTGATCTTAAATCTTAAATAATCTTAATTTTAAAATCAAACGAATTTTAATATACTAATAATTTATGAGAATTTATTTCGTTAAATATTGAATAAAATAAACGTCATTATGTATATACGAAAGATATTTATATTGAAAAATAAAGAAAGTAGGTTTCGATACAAGACATTGTTTTGATACAAAACGGTGACTCAGTTCATTGTATTACATCCATTGTTAGCGTCGTCGTCGTCTGATGTAAATAATAAGACATGAACAAAATATATAACATACTTATTATACCCATAGAGAGTCCAGAGGTCTCAGTTCAGCGTGTAGCGTAGAGCGAGGAACAGGGGTTGGTCCGGCGCAAACCTTTCTGTCTCCAGAAACTCCGCCACCCTCAGCGTCTGGAGCATCAGCATCCACTTATAGAAGATTAGACGACAGACCTAGTCGAGAGCTACATGAAAGAATTCAAGAGATCACGGTACAAAGGTAAGGAAAAGTGTCGTATCTGTTCGTTGATCAAGAAAAAAAAAAAAAAAGAAGAAAAAAAAAAGAGAAAAATAATAATTTACTTCATTAAGCAATATAAAAATTATCTTTTTTTTTTATAATATTACGTTATATATATTTATAATAAGTAACGATAATTAAACGAAACACATGCTCGAGAAACACTCATTATTTGAAATATCTTTTTCATAAAAAACTTCTTAAGGAGTGGAAACTCTTTTGAGTCGAGAGATAAGAAGCTAAAGAGAAAGGGAAAAATAAAGAAAAAAAACCAAGAAAAAGAAATATGTCTGAAAGCACTCACGATTACGAGGTTATCGACACTCCGATCGACTTTCGTGCCAGATCAGGGCTTAAAATACATTCACGTCAAGGCCTAGTTTCAAGTAACGTGTACGTAGGTACAGATATGTAGAATGAGTCACACGAATGATATAAATTACGAATTAGCAGATATCCGTTACGCGGTTCTTTTTTTTTTTCTTATATCAAAGATCATTAATTTATATGTATCTATTGGTAATTTATAATATTAATGATATATCTGTTTGTTTTAAACAAATGACCTTTTAACATCGAACAAAATGAATTCTTTCACTTTGTTTTTGTTTTTCTTCGACTCTCCTTGACTATCTAACTAAAGTGATAATTAATCAAATAATAAATCACATAAGCCATTTAGAAACTTAGAATTGAAACAATAGGAGTGTGTTGATTCTATAAACTCGTACATAAAGTTAGTGCGGTTTAACTTTACGTTACAATGTACGTCACTATGTACAACAAGAGCCATTAATTTACATTTCCCTTTCCCATTTTACAACTGCGGTCATCGTATTACATCGTCTCCTTTGTACTTTGTAGATGCAGGGTGCGTCTTCTCAGCATAGAAATGGAGGGCACCTTTGGTCGCGTGTACAGGGGTAGTTATCACGAGGAGGGTGCTTCGTCTCCGAGGGACGTTCTAGTAAAAACAGCCGCCGAGCACGCCTCACAGTCGCAAGTGAGTCTTCTTCTTCTTCCTTCCTTCCTTCCTTCCATCCTTCCTTCTCCTATATCATTCCCCCTTTTTTTTTTTGATATAATGAAAATATTGAAATTATTATTTAATCGCATTGCGCTTCGTAATATCTTGAAGTATTAGAACATAATTCTAATATGTTAATATATTATAATATATTAATTAATATATGTTATAATATATTAATTTTCAGATGAAGAAAAAAAAAGATACATCTGATATTAAAACGAATAAGATTAATTTCACTTTTTATTCAATTTATTATTTATTTAATTCTATTTATTTCGTAAAAAACATTGTTAATGAACGAAGATCCGATATGGTATCTGTCACAAAGTACATTCGTTGGTATGAACTATGGTTGATATAAGAAAGGAAAAAAAGAAAGAAAGAATGAATATTAAATGAACCCACTATCGATTTTATTTAATGACGTCCACTATATAACGTCAATAGTTCTTCTCGTCACTATAAGCGAGAGAATAGCTAACGTAATACAACGATGTATTCTACTAAGTTAAGCACATTATCTTTTCTAGGTTGCCCTTCTTCTACGAGAAGGTTTAGCTCTTTACGGCTTGAGTCATCCAGCCTTACTCCCTGTTCTTGGTGTCTCGATCGAGGATAGAAGCGCGCCCTTCTTACTTTATCCTCATACCGGTTACAAAAACATGAAGAGATTCTTACTAAGGTGCAAGCTGAGCAGCGAAGGGCCACCGAGGGCTCTTACCACTCAGGAAGTCGTCGAAATGGCACTTCAAGCTGCCAAAGGGGTTCAGTATCTTCATAGGAAACGACTTGTCCATAAAGATCTCGCTGCGAGGAATTGCGTGTAAGTAGAACAATCTATTTCCTAATATCGTATGAATATTTTAATTTTTTTATCGACTTTGAGATAAAACATAACGATATCTAATAAATTGTATGTTCCGTGATAGACACGATAACGATAAAAATTACAATGAGCAAAAAAATATATGTACGTATCTTTATGGATTCGTGACATAATTTGCAAATATCATGGATAATTGAACTTGGCAGATCGTTGCATTCATAAAATGAAATTAAAATTAATTTTAAATGCGCATAAAGAAAATATAATAGTATTTATTATTATGCATATCGATTTTTATCAAGGATACAAATGCATTTAGAATTAATCCAGTAATAAGATACAATTAATGTATTATATTTGAAGATAAGTATTTGAAAAAGAAATGAAAGAAATTGACGATATACTTAATATATCCGCTAGCTCCATAATTGAACCGACATTTCCGAAAGGTTAATTAGAGCGAGATGTATTACATGTAGGCACACTCTATATACCTCTTTCGTCTCTCTCTCTTTCTCTCTCTCCCTCTCTCATTTTCTCTTTCACGTTGAATAACTGAGAGACAACGAAAGATCCTTTTTTACGAGACACGCTACTCGCATCAGCCACTTTAATAAAGCGCTTCTCTAACACTGCCTCAACAAGTCCCGAGGCCGTTATGTCTCGTTACCGAATTAATTGAGCGCAACGAATTAATTAAGCACCGTACACGGTTACTTCGGTGGCTCTTTAATTAGCGTTCACGTTGCTTTCGTCTTCGAAAGGTGATTTCGTTGTTCTTTCTTCTTTTATCGCTCTTGTTACAAAAGCAACTTCTCATAATTAACCATATCTTTATATTTTCGTTTTTTCTTTTCTTGATTTTTGTTTCTTGCGTTTTTTTTTCTTTTCACTTTTTTTTTTCTCGTGGTCAAACAAAGTGAGATTATCGAATTTAACGAGGCTGTAATAAAATATTTTCTTAGGGTCGATGATGATCTACGAGTTCAAATAACGGACAATGCCCTTGCTAGAGATCTCTTCCCTCAGGATTACCATTGTTTGGGAGATAACGAGAATCGACCAATTAAGTGGTTAGCTATAGAGAGTCTACTTGGTAAAACGTTTACCACTGCATCAGACGTTGTAAGTATAACATGAATATATATATATATATATATATATATATATATATATATAAAATTTTTGAATAAACACAATTAGATCGATCTATATTTATTTTTCGTAATTTAATTTCTATTTCGTTAATCAATTTTAATTCCCTTTCGCGTTTGCATAAAATAATCGTAGAAGAAGAAAAAATTAAAGTTTGATTTAATTGTTTAGATCGTGGCTAAAATTTAATGAAAAATTTTTCTCTCTTGTCAGGATAATTGAGATTATAATTTTATTCTTTTTTTTTTTTTTTCCTTTTCCCTTTAATTTTTCAGTGGGCATTCGGTGTTCTCCTATGGGAATTAACTACGTTGGCACAACAACCCTACGTCGAAGTAGATCCATTTGAGATGGCGAGTTATCTACGTGATGGTTACAGATTAGCCCAGCCGATCAATTGTCCCGATGAACTATTCGCGGTGATGGCCTATTGTTGGGCCATGTCTCCCGACGAGAGACCTACCTTTGGACAACTCATAATCTGTTTGCAAGATTTTCACACGCAATTAACGAGATACGTTTAATGTTCGTTACGAAAAATAGAAAATAACTCGTTTAGCTTATCGAACGAAATCGAAGTAAATCGTCTTTTTCTTTTTCTTTCTTTCTTTCTTTCTTTTTTTTGTTTTGTTCGAAAAGAGAGATGTGTGTGCGTGTGTTTGTGTATATAATATCTGTTAAACAGGGTGACCAATATTAATCTACACAATATAAATATTTCAAAAAGTAGATAAATATATAAAGAGAAATGAAATATGCGAGAGAGAGAGAGAGAGAGAGAGAGAGAGAGAGAGAGAGAAAAGAAGAAATGAAACAAAATCAAAATGTGTTCATTTTTATGTATTTCAGTTTATTTTCTTTTTTTTTTCTTTCTTTTTTTTTACAATTCTACGTAAAAAGACTTTCCAAATTTCATTGTTCTTTTTTTTATTTTTTTTTTTTTTGATTTTTGGATCACTCTGTATAAAATACTTGCTATTATCTCGTTCAAAGTACTTACTCTTGCAAATTCGCACGTCGTTTTCACGTGTCGCTTATTTTATTCGAAATCGAATAACTCGAATAATCCATGCGTTAAGTATCGATCCTATCCAACTGCCGGCAAGCATTTCGTCTTTCCTTCGCCATATCAGCCATAATACGTAGCCTAGATTTGAGGGAATGGTCAAGTATGATATTTATGTAAATGATAATCGGAATGTCATGATTAGGAATATCGAAAAGCGATCAATCTTCTTCTATTTATGAGAGATTTAAAAAGAGCATTTCATCGAAATAAATTCGATAGTCTGCATATAACATAGTGTGTTGTATGTGTGTGTATATATACATATACATATATACTATATAAAATAGCATTGTGCATTTACAATCAATCAGCTTTTTGTATTGCTCGAATGAGAAAGTTTCGAATGTTCGTAGAAAAAAAAAAGAAAAAAAAAAAAGAAAGAAAGAAAGAAAGAAAAAAGATATAAAAAAAGATGAAAAAAGGGAAAAAAAGGAAGAAAAAAAAATCGCGTATACATAGGAAAGAGAAAAAGAATGCTTCCCTTGCCACGCTAGTCTTTCGACTGTGCCAATTCCTTTTGTATTTTTGTACATACTTACTTGTATTATTAATTCGCCGTGCGCACCGTATATCTATATATGTATATTTAATATTATAAATGGCGTAAATAATCTTACGCTTAAAAAAAAAAAAGTCCAATCAGAGGAAAATATGAAATGAAAAGATATTCTTTATGTAAATATATATATATATATATATATATATATATATATGTATATATATATATACACAAACGACTATAAATTTGCGTTTATTGAGTCGAGAGAATCGGAGCGTTTCAAAATAATTTTAACTTTTTATTATTAATATCGCTGAGAAATAAAGAAAAAAAAAAGAAGGTTATAGGTTATTTTCATTTGCTTCGTTTCTCTTACGACTCGTCGAACTTATTATAAGTATTCCTTAAGAATCGCTATGAATGTACAAACTCGCCAGGAACGTTGCAAGTCAAGAAAAAAAAAAAACATAAATAATAAATTTATAATGCGAACGTAAAAAAAAAAAAAAAAAAAAAAAGAAAAAAAGGGGTTGAAAAAAAACGAAACGATACGTTAAAAATGACTCCTCTACCTCTCCCTCTCCCACCCACCGCCACCCTCATTCTCCACGTGATTTTGGAAGGAAAATATCGCTAAGATCGTTTCCTCTGATCCTCTTTTCTTCCACCTCGTTCTCTTTTCTTTTTTTCTTTTTTCTTTTTTCTTTCCTTTTTCTTTTCGAAAGCTCGAACCCCTTTATTAAACCCTCTCGAACATCGTCGCAGCCTCAACTATTTTCGTCTTCTTTCCCTCGTACGTCTAGGAAAGAAGAAGAAGAAGAGGAGGAGGAGGAGGAGGAGGAGAACTTTGGCTTTGGTTAAAAGTAAGAGAAGAAAAAGGTGAAAAGAAAGGTCGAAAGAGTTTTTGTTTTCTCAGAAATCGTTCGTCAAAGGCCAAAAGAGATACGTGGCAATGCAAGCCAGTCCTGTAATACGTGCGTCCTGTTGCTGTTGCTGTTACTGTTACTGTTACTGCTAATGCTATTGCTGCTACGTCGTCGTTCGGACGGCGTCAGTTGACAAAATTAATGGCGCATCGCTGACGTCTTGTTTAAAATGACAAATGGCGGTAGCCTAGCTTTCTCTCTCTCTCTCTCTCTCTCTCTCGTGTCTCCCTTTCTCGCGACTTGTAACAAGATACATCGAGCGTGATACGATGTGTATAGAACGGAACGGGCCCGTAAACGAACACGATGAATTCATTTTACTTGTCGAGATTGAAAGAGACAAAAGTTTAATTAGCATGTTTATATTCGTCGGTGAATGTCACGGGAACGAAAAAAACGTAATCTTCGTTTGCATCATTAAATTAGAACCAAGGATGACTTTGCGTAATGGACGATTGTTTCGATGGAGAAAGAGACCACCATGATTGTGATATTTTTCAGGAGAGTCTTCATGTTGATACAGGCAACATTGATATAAAGTAATAACATTATAATTATGTTAATCTCATCATTCATACATATATATATATATATATATATATATATATATTCTTATATATATATATATTCTTCTTATATATATATATATTCTTTACATATAATAACCTATATGAGATTATTATTATTATTATTATTATTAATAACAAATAAATTATATTATACAATAGAACGATGGACGAATATACGAATGAATGTAACACGTAAACGGGATTAACGTAATATCGATTAAATGTTCATACTTTCAACTGATGACATAAAAATCAATATCGTATGAAAAAGAATGCCATGAAGATAACGTATGTATAATTCTTCTCTCAGTGGGACGTAAATATGTAGCATATTTACATCGTCGGAAAGCATTATCGTGCACGAGCCACGATTCCACAATAATGCACGTCCGATTAGACACGGTACATTAGGCGCTCGCTTTCCTACGCTCCATCAAACGCACACCAATGGCTCCGGCTACGAGTGAGTTTAACAACCGAGCTAGGGGTTCTTGGGAAACCGGAAGCTGGTATGTACGCGTACGTGTGAAAAAGAACGTAACCCCTGACAGATAATGGCGGAACGTACACAGTAAACGAGTGTAATCGTTCGTCTCGTAGAATCATGTCTAACAGCATACGTTCTCATCGATGCTTGTAAAAAGAACAAATTAGTGTCTCTCGTCATTTTTACTGTAATCATGTCTTCCAATTTTCGATGAAGGAAAAAAGATAGAAAGAAAGAAAGAAAGAAAGAGAGAGAAAGAGAAGAAAAATTTATTTACATATTTAATGCTTTATTATTTTTATATATATATAAAAAAAAAAAAAAGAAAAATAGAAGAAAAAACAAAATATAAAATACGATAAACGAGAGAACATAATAATAGTGTAGAGAAGAAAATATAAATAATAAATTTATATTATTTATATTCTTTTAATTTATATTTATTAATTTATTATTTTATTGAAACTTTAATATTTTATTAATCCGTCCATTGTGATTTTAGGCAAGATAATTAATAAACAAATTCAATTGAATTGTTCCTTTCAAGATTTAACATTTATATTAAATTAAATTGCGAATACAATAATTATATAAGTTAATATATTTTAATATATTTTTAAAATGATATCATCCATAAAAAGAGATATGTAGATATAATGCAGATGTATATAAAAAGATAAAATAAAGACAAAGGAGAGAGAAAGATGAAGAGAAAGAGAAAGAGAGAGAGAGAGAGAGAGAGAGAAATAATGCTATTTCCATTCAACCAAGTTATCTCGTAACGTCGAAGGATCCCAAAGGATTTACGTAACTCGACGAGAGACTAGAGACGATTCATTGTTGCAAGCGTGTCACGAGCGTAATCACACATATCTATGTATGTGTATCTCTACGGTTTCCGAGTTTAAACGTAATCCATGATATCACGCTCGAAGTAAAGGGTTTGATGTGTGGATTTCGAACCAACTGAAATTGTCAGATTCAAAATTATAAAAAAATTATTCTTATCGAAGTAGAATAATATTTCGATATTAAAAAGAAAAAAGAAAAGAAAGAAAAAAAGGAAAAAAAGAAATTCAAGAATTAAATAAACTTTTGATAAACATTAAATATAAATCTATCTTTAAAAACTAAAGTTGAGATTGTAACATCAATATAAAAGATCACTAACCAACACTCGACTTTGTGGGAAATGAAAGAAGAAAAGAAGAGAGTGCGTTTATTTAGCAAGTTGCAAAAGCGTCTATTCGCGGAGCAACGACGAACGGATTTAATGAATTTCAATGAGCTCGACGACCCTTTCTCGCTGACGGCAAACTTTGGGCAAACATCGAGGCCGCTTTACAGGCCGACTAAAATTACTATTGGGCGAGTATATGTAGTCACTGCAATCATGGGATTCTAGGGTGCATTTTGGAGTAGCTATTTCCCCTATGCATGTATGCATGTATGCATCTACGTAGGTATGTAGGTATGATGTATACATATACACACACACACACACATATATATATATATATATGTATATATGTATGCACTTAGGAAACGACGAGCTGTGAGATAATATCGTCTGTAAGCTATAGTATTATCTGTATACGTGTTCTTTGTCTGTATATGTGTGCATGTGTGCTCGCGAGCACGCCTTTTGCCGTTCATTCACAACGAACTCCTGGTGGTCTAAGAGCTCTCCGTCCTCACCCTTTGTTTTTCTACCAACGTGCATACTCTGCCGTAATTAACTGGTCGTAATTACGCGCGATAAAGTGCATACCGCTCGTCTTCCGAGTTGCACGCTACTTTCTTCCTACCGGCTTTTCGACGATCCCGTTCACGCCTATATAATCTACGAATTTATATATTTCTCCGATTACCGCGATAACGCGACAACTGGGATTTACTAACGGCATATAATACGATAATAACATAATGATGACTTTTTACTGATTAACCACGTCAATATTTTATAGAGATATATATAAAGAAAAATTTTCATCCGTATACTTCCTTGTAATCTATATAATTTTAATTAATTTAATTACTAATCATTATTTTCGTGAAATTTAATATAATATATTTATATTGTTAATTATCTATACATTATACCTATATAAATTGATATAATTAATGTTAGTAATAGGATATTAAAAACTTCAATTCTTAGTAATAATTGATATCTAAGAAATGTAATCGTATATTTTCATCGTTATCTGTCACGTCGAAATTATCAAAGTCAAGTCATCGTTATTTATAATAATAAAGTCATCTTGATTAATAAGAATAATTATCTTAAATCTCGTGATAGATAAGTTCAGGAAACAATTAAGATCAACAATCTGAGTCATCCGGTATAAAAGAATTATCTTCTTCGGTATTTCTTTATCTTCTATTTTCCTTTTATTTTATTATATTCTTAGGATTCGCGAAGGCCATCGTAATTTTCTCGTCCAACGATCGTTATTATCTTGCTAGTATCTCGTATCTTTTTTTTTTCTCCCTACTCTCAAAAAAAAAAAAAAAAAGACGCGACGATAATAAAGAGAACGACGGCGACATTGACGTTAGTAACGACGATTCGAATTTGGTCTTTCATTCGGTGCTGACGAAAAAACAAAACTTCTCTTGTGTCTCTTTTATATCCTTTCTTTTTTTTTTTATTTCTTCTGTCTCAAATGAGATGAGAAAATTCACAGGATGGCCGATCATTTGTCTGACCATTCTCCTTGCCGAGGACACCATAGCCGATTTGAACGTCTCCTCAAAGATCGATCTCGACTCGAGCGAAATCCAGCTAACATCGTCCGATCGTCCTGTCATCATCTCAAACCAAAGAGAAAGGATCGTCGATGTTCAAAAGGAACCTTTGATGATACGCATCAACGAACAACCGAACCCATGGTTACATCGTTCGACTCAGTCCTTCATAAGATCAAGTTTCCCAGAAGATTTAAGAAAACGAAGGACACATCTATCATCCGTGAGCATACTTTCGTAAAATTAATTAAATACTTTTATATCAATTTCATTTTAAAATATATCTCTCGAGTTTTAATTTATCACATTGAATATGGATTATAGTGACGATTAAAATAGAAAAACAAAAAAAGAAAAAGAAAGAAAATTCTATTTTAAATATTTATATAAAAACTACCACGTCGATCGACTTATTTACGATTATATTTATATCCATATATTTTTTGTATAGGCAGTAACGTAAAATTTTTCGTTACATTATTGAAAAAAAAAATAAAAAAATAGAGAGAGAGAAAAAAAAAGAATGAAAATATTTTGTTTGAATTTGATGAATGACTCTGTAATACGCATTTCTATGGTGGGACGGATATTATAAATTCTGGACTTGTAACTCGCGATTCCATTTTGCAGGAAAAGGAAATAAAGGAAAGGAAGGAGAGGGTTATACAGGGAATGTTAACGTTTCATTTATTTCCGTTGAAACAAGAAATACCCGAGACGCGTACCGCGTAAAATCGTTTTACGAGTCTTTCCAACGGCGTAAACTGTAAAAAGTATGACTTTTATGGCGAGTGGCGCATTTTAGTCGTATTTCCTTACTTCTCGTTTATCTTTAATGTAAAGTACCAAAGACCTAGTTTCGTTTTAAGAAACTCAATAGCTCATTTATTTTATTTGGATAATTATTAAATGTGACAAGATGGTAGTACACTTTTTTTTTTTTTTTTTTATTTACCGCATATTCGACAATTCGAAAATATGAGTAAATCATTTGAACAATTTACTTTGTATATGAATATACAAAATTTTTTATACTTTGTATATAAAATTTTAAGCGAACTAATTATCAAAAATCTTGATAATAATAATAATAATAATAATAATAATAATAATAATAATAATAATAATACAGATTGTACAAGGCATTCGTACGACAATTTTAACAAAATTAAAAGTAAAAATGATTTGTTTCTTATTAACAACTATTTTATTAGCATAATCGATGTTTTATTGTATTTGAAGTCGAATTTCTTTTTTTTTTTGTTTGTTTATTTGTTTTTTTCTTCTTTTTTTTTTAGGGATCGGCGACAAACACTCCAAACACTCCAAACACTCCAAACACTGTTGTAAACAACGTACGAATTTTTGTAAACGAAAACGAGACGGAAAAGGGATCGAATGTTGCATCCTGCGAAAATGGTGTTTGCGACGTATCGGTTTCGTCGAAAATCGACGACGAGGGAAACATTGTGACGGACGTACACATCACCATAATCACAAACACAAAGCCGAACATCGAGGTCGCCGAAATTCCGGTTATCGATGGATTTCGGGGCATAGAAGAGAACATACCTCGCCCATCGTCTCCCGTGTTTCATCCTCTGGATCATGTGAAACCGACTTTCACTCATTTTCTGCGTAACGATATACCGCAAGTAATGTCACTTTCCTTTTTTATTTTTTATTTATTTTCTTCTTTTTTTTTTTTTTCTTTTTCCTTCACATCAAACTCATCGATATTAAATAAAAGTTAATGCGAAATGAAATAGCATACCTACGACGTTAATTTATTTTTTGATTGCTTATTGGCTGTAATTAATTCAATTTATTTCCAATCTCTCGCGCGTAAAATGTACGAAAAGTAATATAAGAAAAGAACAAGAAAAAAAAAAAGAAAAGAAGAAGAAGAAAAAAAAAGAGTATACAAGATTTTAATTTTTACACTTTCTGCATAAAATAAATATTAAAATGTTTTCAATTGGTATTTCGAAAATTCAACATCGAGATACATTGTAAATATCTTTTGATTACACGATAATGACACGATCGTACAAGTCATTTTAATTTATATAATGTTTCAAAGATTAATAGAGATGATAATGAAAATTTGTTTGCAATTATATTTAGAATTAGATATCTTTCGTAATTCATCGTATTATTTTTTCTTCTGTTTTCTTATTTATCTTTCTTTTTTTGTCGATTACGTCAGGTTCAAGTACGTGGATTTGTGGAACCAAACAACGGAGAAATTCATTTTCAAGATCGAAGAAACTACGGAAAAATATTTCCGGCTACATACCGATGGTATAACGGGAATAATCATGAACAACGTGGATACAACAAGGGTTTTCAAGATTCTAGGTCGTGGCTTCCGCGAAGAGTTATTGTCGACGATAAGATCGAAGCACCGCTTAGTAAAACGAAGCAATCCGAGAAATAAAAGATTTCTAGATGCTAGAAACAATGTAACTATCATCATACAGTGATTCTTTTGTTGAGTATGTAAATCTGGATTGAGTATGAAATGAGAGAAAAAAAAAAAATAGGAAAGAGAACAAATATATTGTGAAAATGCAGATATATGTTAAAGTCATTTTTCTTTATTCCTTATCTTCTCTATCAAAAGAGACATACAATATTTGGATTAATAATAAATACGAAAAATTTTTGATACGATAGCAGATGCTAACTTTTTTTTTCTCTACTATTTCTTTTTTTTTTTTTTTGTTTCTTTTTTCTTTTCTTTTATTAATCCTTTTATTTCCTGCACATATGAGGTAGTAATCTTTATAACGTGGAAATTGAAATTTTTATTAAAGTTACCCTGAGAAATAAACATTTTGCATTACATTCTATGCAAAGATTTAGTTTAATTGAATGTGCACATTTGCATATACATACATGTGATATAGATATATAGAGACACACACATACACACACACACAAACATATATATTTAATACATTATAGTAAGATTATTTATCTTGGATAGTACGGAAGGTAATTTTTCCATTGTCATTTACTCCAGTGGTCGCTGATTTGTGACCAATAGTTCTTCCAGTGCCATCTGTTGCACTAGAAGAATGGGAACTAGCAAAAACACCATATTGTCCTCTTGATGGTGGTGGTAATTCATTAGCAAATCGAGACTCTATTCCTGGAGCAGCCTATATCATTGACGATAACAAATTATAATCATTTATTAATATCTTTATTCAAACTGATGATTAATTTTATGATTTAAAAAGTCAAATATAAATATTTATTTTTTCTCATTTAACATAATATTTAGAAATCTCTAGTAACTTAGTCGTATAATTTTTTATAATTACAGAAAAAAAAAAAAATAAAGTACTTACAGGATTTATCTCAGCAGCCTGAAAACCACCCCTAGGCCCGACACTAATGCTCGAAATAGCAGATTGCAATCCTGGTTCAGAAGAACCTGGTCCGGAATTTAATCCATTGCTTGCCTCGAATATCCTATATATCCAAAAAAGAATAAAAAAATATTTTCGTATCGAATATTTTCAAATAGATTCAACGAAAAACTCACGCTCGTTGTTGAGCTTCGATTTGTGCTTGAATAGCCTTGAAATGTTCTTCCATCATGCGTTGGTGAGCTGCAAAATTGTTGCCAAAATCTGAGTCAAATCCAGAATGGGGGAAACCGAAGCCAGGATCTGCCAAAACGTGCAAAATCATTTATATAAGATTTTCTATTGGATTCTATCCAAAGTAACTTTTAACCCTTTAACAATTTAGATCGTCAAAAATGGAAGACAAAAAGAAGTAGGTTAAAAATATTTTTTGAATATTTCCTTATCATTTTATGACATTGTTAAAGAGTTAATTGAACTTATATGTAACACTGATTTACGTATAATATTACGTTGCTAATGTAATTTTTTACTTGAGGATTTGTTCCATTTTAAAAGAATTAGTTTAGGTTGTCTTACAAAATATACTTATACTTGATATATCGTTTTACATCCATTAATATTCTAGGCGATCGTTTTGTAGTCTCTGATAGACCAGGAATTCGCATTTTTCTACATCTACATTCTCTACATCGTTTAATAATCTATCCTCTTTAAATATGTTTTAAATCGTTCTTATGTAATAATAATTTGTAAACATTTTAACTATCTTAATAATAACGTTCAAATCGATCTTTTCATTTTGCCAATTACAAATTTCGTTTGAAATCATTTCTATACAAATAACATTCAGTTCCAATACCGTAGTATAATAATATTTTTCGAGTAACTGTTACAAAGGATTTGAATACAGTCGATCGATCGTTAGATCAGACTATTGTGTTCCTACCTATGTTACCAGGAAGGTATGCTGAATTATCCATATATCCCGCTCCAGCATTATTGTCGGGGAATGCACCACGACTACCAAACGACGGTCCAGTACCAGAAGAAGCACCAGCAGATGCTCCAGCGTAACCAGGCCCGGAATTAGTCCAGGCATAATTAGGTCCCTGAACCGAATTTACGGCGGGATAATCGAAATTGGGAGTGTAAGGACCTCCGTAAAAAGAATTTGGAAAAGTTTGTGGTCCAATTGATGGTATAGAATTAGGATTACTAATTGGATGTGCATTATTACCAGTTGGCGAATTATTCGAAGATTTAGGCTTATCTTCCGTATCGAAAGAAGAACGCGAACTAGTGATAGGTTTTATAGGATTATTTTGAGGAATGTCATTGATTGGCCATTTATTACCAGGAGTGTATTCATTTGGATTATAAAATGGATTATTAGGATAGAATCCACTACGTGAATCGTACGCTGGATAGATTGGGTGGCCGCCCGATGATGTACCGGCACTGGCGAAACTGCTAGCCGATGCACTCGCTGATCCTCCGGGACTATTACTGGTACTGGTAAATGCATAGTTAGGACCGTAAGGTGGTATAGAGTTAAATCCAGGGAATGGATAGTTACCACCAGTCAATGGATAACCCAAATTTAACATTGACGGTAAAGATGGACTCTTGTCTTTTTTATCAGGTGTATCCGGTTTTATACGGGATGACACAGACGATGGTTTTTTCTCAGGTTTTTCATCGGAGTTACTAGGTTTCGATGAAGAATCATCTTTCTCTTCAAAGGCCGATCTTAAACCCAATTGTGGTTTGCTCGTTGCTTCGGTAATAGGTTTAGTAGTCGTTTCTGTTGATGTAGGATTTGATTTAGTGGTCGTGGCTTTGGTAGTGCCACTTGTCGGCTTAGGAGTTGACTTAGGAGTCGATGGGGTAGTTTTCGTAGTGGTAGGACTTTTAGTGCTAGGATTCACAGTGCCAGAACTTGCAGTATTAGAAGTCGTAGTGTCAGGACTTGCAGTGTTAGAAGTCGTAGTGTCAGGACTTGCAGTGTTAGGAGTCGTAGTGCCAGGATTCTTATTGTTAGTACTAGTGCTGTCCTCGCTGCTCTTTCTAGTAGTCGTAGTAGACGAATCAACCGCACGTTTTATAATCTTGGCTATATTGTAGTATTCACCATTGTTCCTTTCGACATCTTGATCGATAAAAATATAATACACGTAGAATTATCCGATTAATTATATTTCTATTTATATTACGTGTACTTTTATTCATGCCATTAGTCCAATTAGACTTCCCTTACCAAACATAAAACACACTTAAAGTTTCAACGTGAATGTTAATTAACTAAAATGTTAATAATTAGAATTTATTTGATGATGATTATTCGACGTACGTGGTACTCTTTAAACATTCATATATTATCGCTTCAACGTTATCAACGAAAAAAATAACAAAAATTTTTTCGTATCATGTAAATATGATAAAGCACATAAACGTTTCACTCGATATATATATACATGCATGTATATATATATATATATATATATATATATGTTTTGATGCGATGATTTTCAATTTATAAATAGCATATTTTCAATAAATTTAAGATATAAATAATTTCTCCAATAATTTATCCCTTTTTCAACAAATTATCCAAACGTTTTGAGATGCCATTATGGTGATGAGATGAAAAACGATAACGAAAAGTAAAGAGGGAGGGAAGGAAAATATCGATGTTTCTCTTTGGGTCAAGGTAGAGAACAGAAACGAGGTCATGGTTCAGAAACGTCTCGGTAGATTATTTTACTTTGAACCGTGATGTTTGTCGGCTTACATATATATTACATGCAAACGATGCTGTACCGCTCAATGTCGCCATCATTATTATATATACATTGATAAACGGATATGACTATCTATTACCGCTATTATAGACACATACATGCATATATATAAATTTATATATATATATATATATATATATATATATATATATTCATAGATACATGGAGATGATGGTCTATCTTACAAGTGTGATTCAATTGGATTATCGAATCACTTTGGCTATTAGACGAAACCGGAAATTCTCGTGAGTCTTAGAAATTTTTAAAAGACGTAATAGTTAAATCACTTTTACAATCTTGCTTATAATATATGTTTATTTTATAATATTATTATCATATAAATTTCGTAATAATTATAATTTAAAAATGGAAATAATTATTTTATGTAATACGTAGATGAATATATATATATATATATATATATATATATATATATATACCTGTTATAGGATATAAAATCTTAATATAAAAATTTTAAGACTTCCAAAATGTTTTTAATTTTTATGAATCTTCCGATATCGAATAATATTCAAATTAATTCAAAACATTAGACACATGTTCGAATTGATTTAAAATCCACCATTATATAACATACATATATATATATATATATATATATATATATATATATATATATAACATATAAACGTTAGTATTCGCAATACAGATAAAAAAAAACAAAATTAAAAAATATGACTTATATAGACCAATACATACATACATATATACATACATAGATAAATATTTTGACATGCAGAAAAAATTTATAATAAAATCAATCGATCTCTTTGAGACGATCTCTCTTGTCAATCTTCGGAGTTAAAAGAATACTTTGTCTCTTAGATACTTTGTCTCTTAATTTTCCTTTCGTGTTTTGTTATATAAACGAAGTCGTCAAGACGTTTTCACAGACGGACGAATTTACGTCTTGACATCTTGCAATAATCTTTGAAATCCTGGCTCAGCAATTCTTTTTTAAATACATGAAGATGACTTGCGTTTACGTAAGACAATTCGGAATTTATTTTTTCTTTTATTATTAATAGCGTGAAATTGCTATTAAAAATGTTTTTCCGGTATTTTTTTTACACCTTTTCACGATATCCTCGAAGCGATCGACAGATTTTCGTCGTATATATAAATTACAAATTATACACATATTCGCACAGTACGATATCGTATCGTAAAAATAAAAAAAAAAACAAAAAAAAAACAAAAGAAACCAATTCATTCCTTCGTCGATCATTGTCTTTTGTCCATTAATGTTAGCATAAACGACAACACACATATACGTATACATGAAAAACGATCAAGTAGAAATTCTCTTATGTGTTAGTGAAACGAACATATTTACTTAGGACATATCTCTCAGTATACCATTTTGCGCGTATCGAAACGAATAAAACTTTCGTATGTCTAAAGATGTTATTTTTCTTCTTGTATTAAAAATTTTTCCATTAATTTTCTTTTTATTTTTTTACTTTAATTTATTAATATTTTTTTTTTTTTTTTTTTTTTTTTTTTTTTTTTTGATATTTTTTCGTTGTAGGTACTCACCTCTACGATGCCGGGCAGAAGGACGGAATTCGGCGTTGGATCCAACGAATACAAAAAGAAGCAGTAGAGCGTAGATCCTGATGTCCATCGCGCGTATAGATCGTCGAGATAGTGTGCCTTAATAACAGCAACAACAAAAATGCAAAAAAAAAAAAATAAGAGAGATAAAGGGTGAGAAACAAAAAAAGAAATACAACAAGACAAAAAGAAATAGAATTATTATTACGTTCCGGCTTATTACTCTTCGTCGTATCTATACGTTGATGTTACCACTGAACGCGAGACAAAAAAAATTATCGCGAAAGGAATAAATTCAGTTGTGCGTCGTTGTTGCAAGAGAATGACTGAGTCAGCTGGTGTCGGCGATCATCTTATATAGCATTCGCTCGTATCAACAACGTTACCTCCTTAAAGTATTCTTCAAAGGCGCGATAGCCCGTTCGCGAAAACTTTTACATCCTTTCTGCTAAATCATCGAGCTATTAATTGCATCCAGTCGGAACTTCGAAATCCCCAAAAAAATAATTGTTTTTGAATCGAATAAATGAATGATGCAATCGTTCGATATATACATATATAAATATATGTATATATGCGATAAGAGTTATTTGTTTAGTCATTTTTTTTTTAACTTATTAATATTATACAGATATTGTTATTAACTAAACACGCTAAACAAGATTAATTAATCATCCACGTCTTTCTGCTTTTTCGCAATTTTTCGAAAATGGGAATCAAATATATTCCTACGATTAACGGTATTGTACAATAAACGAATCAACCATGCTTAGTTCAAGATAAACTCGAATTTCCATTTTTCAATTTATATTCGTTTTTATTTACATAAATGAAAGAAAGAGAGAATTAAATTAATTTATATATATATATATATATATATATATATATATATATATATATATTCGAACATACGATTATAACGATAGAGATTTCATATCCTTTCATTACTCTTTTTAGCATATCAATAGCATAGACCTTGGCAATGATCTTGTCTGTTCTATACTAGGTCAAAACAATCATACATAACCAACCAAAATCTGATTCATATATATATATATATATATATATATATATATATATATATATATATATATACATATTCGATTATTGTATTTAAAATTCTTAATCGTTTGAGTGAAACAGTCGATAACCCTGAACGATAAAGTGGTCGAGCAAATGAAGGTCAAAGTTCTTCTTGTTAATTAAATATTAAAATTGAGTCATTTCGATCTTTCTTTTTTCTTTTTTTCTTCTTTTTTTTTTTTAGAAAAATTTTTGATACGATTCGAATTTTATAAGTTTTGTATAGAAATAGAGAAGAAAAAATAAAATAAAATAAAATAAAATAAAATAAAATCACCGTAAAGATAAAATGTTTTTCTCGTTGTTACATCGTGCCCAGAAGTAGAAACGAGTAATTATTTATAAGCAACCGGATCGTGACCAGTCTGGCATATCCTGTTACGTTGATAATCGATCGTCGAGAAACGAAGAATAACGTTTCTCGCACCCCTCGAAGAATTGTACATCGTAAGGAAAAAGAATATTTGTCGATCTACTCGATCGATCGAAAGATCAAATAATAATTAGACATAATATGTATGGTTCATCGATTAATGGGTAGCAGCTATAAAATTGGTACCTAGCTTTATAAACTGCGAAGAATCTTTTGCAGTAAATCGTTAGAATTTTATCATCAAAATGAAGGACAAAGAGAATCATGTTATTTAAGAGCTATGAATATCATAGGGAGAACTTTCCAATTATTCCTATGCAGTTTCATCATTTCGAACGATAACTATCTAAAACGTATATACATTATTTTAAACATACATTCGAATAATTTACTTGTATATAAAAAATTGAATAAATTGAAAATATAATATATATATATATATATATATATATAAATATATAAATATATGTAAATTATTATAATTTTCGTATATTTATTCATTGTCCGTTTATATTAAAAATCTTTTGCGTGATAAAAGTAAATGATATAAC
The DNA here is from genome assembly GCF_910589235.1 of Vespa crabro. Lineage (NCBI taxonomy): Eukaryota > Metazoa > Arthropoda > Insecta > Hymenoptera > Vespidae > Vespa > Vespa crabro. The sequence continues at coordinate 7,359,796 of NC_060959.1, forward strand.
AAAAAGATAAAAAATAATAAAGTAAATTATTTTCTAAAAAATTCTGAATAAAAAAAGAAAAAAAACCCCGATAGATGTACCATATATTGGTTTATCCAGTATTATCAGAGCAATCAAACTACATTAAAATATTAGTCATTCGGTACATTTGCCATTTTCAGAAGAACCAAACGAAACAAAAGTGAAAATATTCTGATCGATACGCGCGAGAATAATTGCAGCGATGAGTGCTAAAGAAAAATCGACGAAAGAAGACGTATCATACGTAAATCATGTCGCTGTTTCTTTATTGCAATATTATCGATGTTTGTACAGATGTTGAATGCACGTGTAAAAATATATATATATATACATATCACGAATTTGTTTTTTTTTCTTTTTCTTTTTTTTTTTTTTTACTTTGGAACGTTTGAATCTTTGTCAATCGAATATCCTCGATTTTATCGGAAAGTCTCGAAAATTCGATAATATTTGTTTCAATCGTAATTTTTTTTTTTTTCAAAGAATCAACTCATACCCAATGATATTAGGCCATCATCTCCAAAGTTTTCCACTTAACATCAAAGACAAACAAAAGTTTGAATAAATCGTCAACAAAGATCCTATAACAACATCGACGTTTGTTATTATTATTTGATACGAACGTGGCTGACGCTATTGATCATTATAATACTGGGAAATACCCACACTGGCGAAAGTAGTTTATCGCGTACGTAATAATTCATTACCATGAATAACAATTTCATTTCCATTATTAAAAATCACTTTTTCCTTGATAAATCAATTGATAAAGTTCATTGTCAAGGTAACTTAAAATATATTGGTTAATATCATTTTAACGATATTTCAACAAGATGATCAATTAAAAATTAATATATAAATAGACTCAACAAAATTTATTAAACATTTATCATAAATGTAATGATATATATCAAGGATTATTAGAAATTAACTACGTTTACTTTGAGTCCGTCTAATCAAGATCGACTTCAATCCTAACGAATAAACCGTATATTAACTCTGTACGTGTCGGTAATAGCATTTTTCCTAATGCCTCATCTAATTAAATTGTTAAGAAATTATTTTGAATTTTTTCATTGTTCGTCTGATTAAAAAGTAGATATTTATAAAACTATGACGAACGAGGAGACTCTAATTTTATAATTCTTTTGATATCTAAATTCCTTACGTAGTACAAGATTAGAAAATTTCCCCTTTGTTAAATGTAATATTATTTTTTCCTTACGTATAAAATTATGAAAATTTCCTTTTTGTTAAATATAATATTATTTTTAAGACGTTTTTTTTCTTTTTTTTTTTTTTTTTTTTTTTTTTTATTAGTTTAAGTCTCAATAAAATACAAAAACAATTTCCCTCGACTTCTTTAACAAATTTTCGTTGACCTCTTTAAAAATTTCAACGATCCAGGTAGGAAGATACAAAGAGCTTAATATACTTTTAGAAATAGATAAGATAAATAGGATGGGTCATTAAGTTAATGCTTTCCCTTTGCTATTAGTTCTAAGTTTCCCAATAGATATAAAAGACGAAGGAACCATCGCAAATTCGTCAGTAGCGTTTGAAATTTTCTAGTGTCAAGAGATTATTTTTCAAAAGGAATACGTGTAAAAATGATAAAAATAATCAATATGTCATACAGCATCAACGCCATTTTTGTGATTTTGATAGTCCTGCAATTGCAAAGTATCGAATGTAAGTTTTATTCTTTAAACCAGTCGGATAAGGATACGTACGATTTTTTTCATTGATATTTTCTTTCTTCTTCTTCCTTTTTTTTCTCTTTCTTTTTTTTTCCTTTTTATTTTCTTCTTCTTTGCAAATCTAATGAATCACGAAAGCTTTTACGTTTTCACGTAGTACAATATAAACGTAATTAATATGAATAATTGAAAGATACATATGCTGATCGTGACTCACTCAATGCTTATTATCATTTAACAAACAACTCGAACTTTCGACTTCGCATGTTTTTTTTTTTTAATTAAACGAGTTTCTTACTGCAAAGCTTATTGATTTCTTCGAAAAGAAAAAAGAAAAAAAATTATCTTTAGAGAGTGATATGGATTGAAATTATTTTTTTTTTTAATTTTTTTTCTTTTCATTGTACAGGTAATCCTATCGATAATAAAAAAGATCTAACTAGAGTTCAACGAAGCATATATTTTCTTGGACCAAATTCGGAGGAATTATCAGACTTTCAACGTTCTTGGAAGTTTCCTTACTTTCCGTCCATAAGTTATATTTTCAAGGACAATGACGACACTGATGACGATGATGAGGACATACCCGACACAAATGAGAGGCTCGATAAATTGGAAAAGACACAGAAAGAAATTTTAACGCTTTTGAAGAAATTGGGCGATGGTGAGATTTAAAATTTCGTTAAATAAAATCATAAAATTTCAATTTAAATTCGAACTAATTGTTAAGTAGAAACTTACAAATTATACGATTATAAAAAAAAAATTTCGAATTTAAAAAAGATAAAAAAAGAAAAAAGATAGAGTAAATTAAATCGCCATGTTCGTAACGATAAATAATTAAGAAACAAAATGAAAAACTTTTAACGTTCATTATTTATATGTTATATGACAGATTTATTGGCTATAAAGGATCAAACATCACAGGAACAATCGAATGAAAATAAAGAAAGTTTTTCGACAATTAATGAGATAAAAGCAACGACTAGTTTTCCAAGCAGCGAGATAAAAACGACCACAAGAAAAAGTATAGAAATAGAATCTGTCCCCATAATAACTATCAGCACGTTCGACGAAACAATCGCTGAAGAATCTACGGAAGTAGTTTTTCCATCAGCAAACAGTAACATGTTCGTGTCTACGACACCTGCTTCAGAAACGATCACCTTTGAGACAATCGAGGAAAATGAAATACCATCGATTTCATTAGAAAATCAAACTCAAACAACTGGAAACGATGAAAATATTATCGTAAATCCTAAAACTAGAACCAACAAAATATCGATCGATTTGATTGATCAAAACAATTCTATATTTGACATAAATTTTCCTGAATCTTCTTCGTTTCCTATTTATGTGTAGGCACAAAATAAATTGTTTAATAGTTACATAAATGTTAAATCAGTATGAAATAATAACTCGTAAAAAATCATGTATACGTTGACAGTGATCGACTTTAATTTTGTGTAAAAAAAAAAAATTAAAAAAATAAAAAAAAAACAGAAAAAAGAAAGCGAAACAAACGAAGGAACGAAAGCACGAAAAATTTCAAATTATTAAAACACATGAGAAAAAATATGCTTTGGTATGCATTAATCTTTTCATTGTTATCGTGTATTCATTCGAAATGATGATTAATCAAGCACGAAGTCTTTAAGATAATTTCGAGTCAAATAATGTTTTATGATACAAAATATTATTCGATAAAAAGAATTATTTTGTATTGTTACGAAAATTTATTTCTTTTAAACTTCAATCAAACAATATAATATTTTTATATAACATATAAAATTATATATAAATATTCTTATAGGTTCTTTTTTCTGCAATAATTATTATCATTAGTGTATTCCTTAAATATTGAAAAGAAAAATAAAAAAAAAAAAAAGAAAAAAAAACAAGAAGAAGAAAGAAAATATTATCGAAATTTCACGTACACATACCTTCATTGCAATTTTATATTATCACATATAAAAATATTAATCACCATGTTGATAACTATTTATATATATATAAACTTTATATACATAGATATATTACATATATATCCGGATGAATCATTTAGAAGTCTAGACGATAAAACGAAAGTAGTGATTACTTTTTTAATAAGATTTAAGTTTTATTCACAATGATCAACGATATAAAAAAAAAAAAGAAAAATTTACAATGTTTTAAATCTGCCTTGATTTACTTTATTACTTTTGTATAGAAAAATAATCAAGTACTATGTATATCAGCCGATATATATTTATTGAATTAAATATATGCTTCGTTGAAATATTTCTCAATCGTTTAAAATAAATCGAAGATATTCATATATTCAATCTTATGTGAATTCAACTGATATAAATATGTACACATAATATACAGGTTAGTATACGTGCATATTTGTAATAATTAAAGTTTCATAATGTTCATAAATGAATGCATATATATATATATATATATATATATATATATATATATATATATAGTACATATGTTTCAATCGATCTTTGTGTAATTCTTTGATTCATTTCTAATCTATCTCACAGAAATGACAACATCCATGTAATAGAAATAATTCTCTCTCTCTTTTTCTATCTCTTCCTTTCTCTTTCTCTATCAACTATTTTCTCGTACTATTATGCATGTATGTTTATATCCGAACGTGTTTTTATCGATTCTATCGACGAAACCGTAGAATTATTGCACAAGTCTCGTATACTTTGACAGCCTAGTCACAAGCAATCTTCTGGGATTCCTCAAGGCCATTAACGTCACACACATCGTATTCAAACGACGTTCCGTATCCATCTCGTTAAGGAATAATAAGAAAAATGAAATACCTTTATTCCTTATTAAGGGAAAAATAAATGTACGGTTATTTTATACGGAAGACTATCTTAACTTATGAAATTATGCCGTCGTTAATATGAATTCGATGAAAATCGATATGTCCGTTCGATGACCACGAACGTTTATGAAGAATAAAAAGAAAGAAATAAGAAATAAAGAAAAAGATATTACACGGACAGATACGACTAGAATTTTAATGTGATTTTTAAGGTCACGCGTATACATTGAAAAAGGGTAGAGCACAGTCACCGAGAACTCAGAACGTTTTTAGACATGGCTACGTGCGTTAAGTGCCTATTCCTCATTTTTTCTTCTATCTTCTTCGTGCTCATGAGAGCAGGTAAGAAATGACATCTCCGAGGATCATTCGAAAAATCTTCTTTTATTATCGATTACGACGAATTTTATTCTTTTCCAATGTAAATAAAAAAAAAAAGAAAAAAACAAAGAAAATGTGGTTTTCTACGACAGTGAGTTTCTTCGAGAAATAGTGAAAATCGTTGTAACTTTCGATTTAACGTCATATAGAAAATTGTTTTTCACGTGAAACATCGGATATAACGTTAATAGTGAAATGTGGATGTCGTGTTTGAAATGAAATTTGTGCTACATCTTTGAAAAAATTTATTTATTTATTTTCGAGAAAAATCCAGTGGCTCGTAAAAAAAATTATTCGAGCTGGTGACATAAGTGTTATTTAAATGATTATAAAAAAAAAAAATTCAATATGCAATTGGGACGATTTTAAAAGTCGTACGAATCAATGCAGTGTATATTGGAAAGTGAACGTCATATGAAGTAATAGTATCGATTATATCGTAATGCATACAGAAAAAGTATATATATATATATATATATATATATATATATATACGCACATAACTTGAATTTTTTTTTACATATTTACATATATTTTCTTAATCACAGTATAATTATATATACTCTCATTATAAAAATATAAAATTATTATTTACAAAAATAATAAAAGAGATAGTGACCTGAATTTGGTGTGGCCTAAATAAATTGATGATGACGAATTAAAAGTCCTTGAAATCTAAGATACCTGACGATAGATGCAAATCTTCTCTCTTTCTCCTTTTTCTTTTTACCTTGATAAATTAATTTGTAAATATGACAATTAACTAAAATGTTAATATATTATAAAACCTGAAATATTAAAATAAACAAAACAAACAAGCTAATCAATAATAACTTCGTTCTGTATTTATCTAAAATTTCTTTATTTATTTAAAATCTTTATTCTCACTTTATAACGAAATAATTTAATTTAATTCTATTTTTTTCCTAATACATTAGTACCTTTAACAATAGTCAATATTTTCAAATACTATAAGAAACATATAAAAAAAAAAAAAAGAAATAAAAAATATTTCAATTCATTTGAAACATCATTTAAAAAGTATATAGACATATATACACGCACGGATATAAAATCCGAATCCAATAGAAAACTCGCTGAGCTTTCTGTACGTGCTGTACTTAGTTTTCTTCTCGTTAACTCGAAATAAACGAACAGAGAAAGAGAAAGAGAAAGAGAGAGAGAGAGAGAGAGAGAGAGAGAGAGAGAGAAAGAGAAAAAGTGAACAAACCAAAGAGACTAAATTTTTCAACGTGTTCGACGTGAGATGAAAAAAGAAGTGGAAAGTTATAAAAGGTTTAGCACGTTCGTTCTCTTTCGAACAATTTCCCCTTTTTTTGCGTGTCACGAAGGAAATGTGTTTTCTTCTTCTTCTTCTTCTTCTCTTTGTTCCGCTTTTTCTTTTGTTCTGTCTTTTTCTCTCTCTCTCTCTCTCTCTCTTTCTCTCTCTTTCTCTTTCTCTATCTCTTCTTCTTCTTTCTTTCTTTTTCCCTTTTTTTCATTCATACTCGCAGACGATCGCGTGCATTTCAACGATGAACACGAGAAACGATGGAACACACCACCGGAACTGACACCGGAGCAGGTTACCAGGAAAAAGCCGGAGACGATAAATGGAAGAGCAGAGGCACGATTTCTTCCATTCAGTGCAAGCTTCAGCCTAAACGGTGCCCAGGACAATAGAGAGGCTTTGCAATTGGGAGCAGCCCTCGGGGGTATCAGTGTATCTCAGAGTTCTAGCTTCTCTAAAGCTGAAGCCAATTCCTTTGGGAATACTGGGTACGCGTTTCTACAAACTAACAGAAATAAGAGAGAAATATAGTTTTATACTTGTATAGAACAATTTATATCTTACAATAATCATTTATCATGATTAAAAATGATTTTTATAATATATCGAATTGAATCGAAGAGATTGCGTTACGTTTCGATTGCAACGTTTTTATATTATTTTAAATTTATGAAATCGTAAAACGATGATATAAATATCGTATGTTCAGGATGAATGGTTAATTGAAAATTGAGAAGAAAAAAAATTGTGGTTAATTGTTCCTTTTTTTTTCTTTTTCTTTTTTTTTTCTTTTTTTTCTTTTTTTTTTTTTTTTAGATCTTCGCTATCCGCTAGTCAATCCTCGTCATTTGCCGCAGGATTAACAGGAATTTCTGCGTCTAACGCTAATTCATTCAATGTAAATCATCCTGTTTTCGGTGGGCAGTCAAATGCCAATAGCAATTCATTCAGTATTGGTCAAGCGAGTACTTCCTCGCAAGCAAACGCACAAAACGGTCAGGCAAGTTCTGGTTCGCAGGCATCGATCGGTTCCGTGCATTCTTCAGCATCATCCGGTAGCAATGTGCATGTTCTCTCTGATGGTCTGATAATAGGACAACCACAGGGACCAAGAAAACCGGTCTGGACCAACATCGGACCTAATCATGATTTCCCCGGTATGATATTAATATTTTCATCATTTACTAAATGCATAAACCTGTTGAACATAACATTAATCGTATTCATTAACTAATATTATTTATCAACAGGCCATCCTATCTCTAATAGACCTACAGTAACCATTAAAGACCCACCAATTACCATTGAACAAAAACGACCGATAACGTTGACATTAGGTAATTACAATCAACGCTGGCAAAATAATAGACCACAGCTTCAAGTGAACGAGTGGCATCCTAACGGAGAAGTCAACTTTCAAGGACATCAGTGGAGGCCACATTCGAAGCACGAGTACGCTCAAGGATATCCGTCAATTCCTAACTCGTGGTTGCAGGGTCAAGGACAGTCAACTGGAGGTTTACACATCACCGTACCCTCAGCTGATTCCAGTGCCTCATCGAACTTCGGAGTTTATACTCAAGGACAAGCTACTTCGGTCCATCGGAATCCCTATGGACGAAACGAAGGTGGCTTTGCTAATGTCAATTCCATGAGACAAAACGGTCCATCTGTCGACTTTGTCAAATTTCCAGGACAAACTAATGTTCAAAGTATACCGCGAGAATTTGTTAGGAGCAAACAAACGTTCGACGGCAAACGTCAAATAGAAAGAAAGGATTTCGTTGAAAGTATCGTGTCAGACATCACGGATACAGTATCAGATTTATTAGATATTTCGTAATTTCACTCCTCTTGATCTATTGACTATGTTTTAATTATAGCTCATCCATTTGACTCCCGATCGTAGGTATTCGATCAATGATTAACGATCCGCCGATTACTTCCTTCTCAACGTTATCCTTACTCCAGGACTCATTCCGAGAAATTGATCCACGTTGAGAGATACAGAGAATCAATAATTGATTTTCTCATAAATCTCTCTACAGGGATTATTTATCGTGACGTCGTTTTCCATCGCATGAAACGTTCTTTAATTAAAAATATGACGATATCTGTCGAAAACGATTTTGATTCTGCGAATCAAAGAACGTATTTTTACTGACAAGAAAAGAAAAAAATTTTCATAAATCAACGATTAACAATGCGCCGACTATGCAAAAACATTTATTTATTTTCTCATTCACATCACTGCCAGATGCGTCAGTTCCGGCGTTTAAATGGGTGAAGGTCAAAGTGCACGATCAATGAGATTCATAAAACATAAATTTTTAGCTCCATCTTTTAAATATGATATATCGATAATAAAAGATTATCTACGAATGATAATATCGTTCACGCTATTATGAACTGACGGTAACAACGATTTCTTCTTTAACATCTGTTGGTACATTTATCGAGATATGATAAAACAAAATAGAGATTACATTGCATAAGAAAAAGATAAATAAATAAATAAGATAAAATATCATATACAAAGAAATCTACTTTATCTATACAAAAATTTGTGTTCGATTCTTATTTAAGTCAATACTCATTAATGCAATCTATTTATTTAATCTACTTATAAGAAAAATGAAAAAAAAATATTGAAAATAATCTCCTAGTATACCGTTCGATGATACAATAGCAACAATAGTAATAGTATTAGTAGTAGTAGTATTAAAAAAAAAAAAAAAATAATAATAATAATAATAATAATAACAAAAAATCCAAAGGGACAAGGTAAGTCTGCAATTATGTTACAAGGAGAAGTACAGTCGGGCTTATTATTTGTATTATTAGACGATCTATAATTATTATTGGAACGTTACAGACATTATACGTGTAAGACTCGTACGTGCAACAAATGATCGAAGATCAGGCGAGCGAGAAATAATGAAAGAGAGAGAGAAAGAAGGAGAGAAAAAGAGAAAGAGAGAGAGAGGGAGAGACTAAAAACTGATTGCATGAAACGTGATCACTACACTCACGGTAATCAGTATCCATGAATTTTTCTCTCGATTAATTTGCAATGTTTTAGTAGGGGAAGAGCTAGTGACTAATTGAAAGCCAGCTTGGATTCTGAAAATCCCCGATCAATTATGACGCACTATGGAATTAATCTTCCGGATGCTCTATAATAACAGAGAGAAAGAGAAAGAGAGAGAGAGAGAAAGAGAGAAAGAGAGAGAGAGAAAGAGAGAGAGAGAGAGAGAAAGAGAGAAGAAGAGTGTGTGTGTGTGTGTGTGTTTTCTTTTAGAAAATATCGAAAAGTCATATATCAGTTAATTTCTAATAAATATGTTTCTTAAATCCAAATAAATTAAATCATAAACGGAAAAAATAAATATATTGTATATTAAAAAGATTGTATATTAAATTTTAATTAATTTGAATAAAAAGACGAAAGAAAAAAAAATTATTGCAAGGAAAAAAAAGAAAAAAGAAAAAAGAAAAAAGAAAAAAGAAAAAAGATAGGAGGAAGAAGAGGATAAGCCTCTTTCACGATCACGTTCGAAGGTTTGAATTATTGACTCGATGACTTTTATAGCTATCATACGCGTAGCCATTAAATAAGCACGTTAATGATCTCGACCGACGTGCTACCCGTTCGACGGATAGTATATCTCATGTTCATAGACGATATAGTTTCTCTTGTTGCTTCCACGATGAAACGAATCGATGATTGGTAGATAATGAGAAGAAACGTCGTTTATGAAAACGCATATATGGACTAGAGAATGCAAAATGATTGTGACTAATGAGCTCTCGAGAAAAAAAATTGAGAAAAAAATTTTTTTTAAATTACAAAAAAAAAAAGGAGAGAAAAAAAACAAAGAAAAATATGAAAAAAAAAAACGGAAAGGAAAAGAAAAAGAAAAAAAGGAAAAAATCAACGATTGGTTATCCATTCGCCCTTCCTCATATATACATCATTCGACGAGGACGATCCTTCGGAGGATTATTATCCTTTCATCTGACCTGAGCCGCCAATGGTCAAGGATAAGCTGGATTAACGTCCCTGTTCTTCGTAGTAAGAAAAAGATAGATGGATAGATAAATAGATAGATAGATAGATAGAGAGAGAGAGAGAGAGAGAGAGAGAGGGAGAGAGAGAGAAGGATGAAAAGACGAGGTTACGATCGTTATTGTCATCGGCATTGCTTTTAAATCTCAAAAGGAACTAGCCAATGATATCAGAGTTTTATTCCAAGTAAGAATATTGCGCAAATGGTTTCGAAGAAATGTAATTCAGTTCTACGTAGAAATGATTTTAGGATCGCGCTGCAAATTTAATGTCTCGTATAAATTGATAATTAAATTGATTGTTTTCTCTACAAAAAAAAAAAAAAATAATAAAAAAAGAAAAATAAAAAGAAAAAAGAAAAAGCATCGAAATTTTATATATTTGTACACATAAATAAATATATATATTCTTGTACCTTTATTCTAATAAAATGAACTTTATATAGATTAAATAAATCAAATCGATATAAATGTAAAATGCATGTGTGTATATAAATGCGTATGTATAATATCTATAAAAAAAAAAAAAAAGAAGGGAAAAAATTACGTATGTGTAAGTACGCTTAATACGTACATCTTAAAAATAAGTAGTAAATAAGTGGTAAATAAGTAGTAAGGATTTAAATTTTACGAAGATCTTTAATGAAGCCACGAGATAAGTATGTATTAATAGGGCCTATGATTTTCTTGGGAAACGATCCAATTAACTTGAATTTACATGGGGGAAAAACAAAAGAAAAAAGAAAAAAAAAAGAAGAAAGAAAGAAAAAGAACTCGAAAGACGAAAGGAAGATGTTAAAAGCGAAAGGAAAAGATGAAATCTATCTATCTTTGCAAGTTGCATATATTATCTCGAAGTATGATAACTTTAGAAATATGCTCTACAAAGTTTAATCTAAATATAGCTCACATCGTTAAGATAATCATCGGTGAAAGAACAGATACGTGCAGTAGAGTAGAATAAAAAAAGGAAAAAGATAAAAGAAAAAGTACATATAATCGTCGATCCTTTCGCCATCCGTCTCACAAGAGAGATCGCGAAAATGCAAGGCGTGCTGCTGGCTATGAAACGCATTTAACTGCATCCATACGCAAGTCTTATTTGCTTGTAGACTTGGTCTCCTTGCTCTTGAAAACAAGGGGACGTACTGTTCTTCGATCTACAGGACGATTCATAAAACGTTTATCGAAATATTGATTAATTGAGACACGAAATTAATGATATATCGTTCATGAAAATATAAATAAAGATTAGTAAATAATTTATACGATTATCTAATCCATTCGTTTATTTTTATTTATAATTAATGATTATTATTTAAGAAAAATAATCTTTCAAGGATTCCATCAAATATTATGAAAGATATTATCTGATATTATCTGAAAGATAATGAAAGTATTATTGTAATATAAAGATATGAAAAAAAATGATACTGATAATATGGATTACGTAAGGATGCCATCTTTCTTTCTTACGTCCTTTCTTCGATTCTACCTTTCACTGCGAAGAAATTATCGTGTGTCGTTATTATTCGTATTTCATTTTTTCTTTTGTCCTTTTTCCCCTATCATTGATACTTTTATTCTATACGTTAGTTCTTTGTTACAACGCGAAATAATAATTTGCAAATAACACAGATAATTTTTATTTAAATATAAATAAAATTTGTATATTATAAGATATTAATACGTCTATAAAAATATGCAATTTTTAATAACGGATTCGTTAAAAAGAAAGAAAAAGAAGAAAAAAAGAAAAAGAAAAAAGAAATAAACAAATAAATAACTTTCTAAACGAAATTTCAATTTATACGAAAGATTAAATAATACCTTAACTGTCTCAAATCGATGAGATATGAAAGAAAAATTTCTTTATATTTTTATTCACTCCGTAAATCATCTTGATAATGCACGGTTCTCATCTCAACGCACTTTACAACTTTAAATCTCATTGTAACAAAATTCATGCGAACGAATTGCAAATTCGTTTCGTGGTTAATGCCTTGTAAGACTCGTTTAAAATAAACGGAAGGAAGGAGAAAGAAAGAGAGAGAGAGAGAGAGAAGCCAGCAGGAGTCGTCGTTTAACCGTTGTAAGGTCAAGGCCGAGATGAGAGGTCGATGTTCAATGCGGCATAGATGCACCATCAAGCCATCTAAGAGTATATGCAATGTTTTTCTTTAATAGGTTGAAGTAAATGATCGATGGTGTAAATAAAAAGTAATTACTTATCTTAATTAAATTAATACGATGTCTTCGAATTGTATCGGAAGAAATGCGAGAAATTAACATTGAGCAATAATGAAATATCAATATGAAGAATCAAATGTATACATAGGCATACATGTAAATGTAAATGGGTGTGAACTTTTAAACATATCATGTAGCATGATCAATTCTCTTTGTTTTTCATTCTTTTCTTTTTTCTTTTTTTTTCTCTTTTTTTTTTTTTTACCTTATCATATTTCTACATATTCAAGTTGATTGCAAAAGTTATAAGTAATTTTTTTATAATCATCTTGTACGGGTAAAATGATATAAAGGAAGAAGAAGAAAAAAGAAGAGAAAAGGAAAATGGAAAGAAATTTTTTTCTTTTCATCCATGGACGATGATTTAAAAGTCTCAAGAGCGCAATTAAGGGACGCCTTGAGTACTTCGCACAAGAGATGACGTCTCTTCAGTGACGAAGAAAAATAAGATGCTGATGATAACAATGAAACTCGTTATCGAATAACGGCGAAAGATGATGCTGGAACATCGGACGTAAATACTTTTGTGCGCGCAAGCTAAGAACACCTATCGTTATTTAATCTTAATGCATGTTCCCGGAAGTCATTTAACTTATTTTCGATGCACCAACGTAAATTATTTATCGCTTCGATGGCGCAGAATCGATCTGTTCATTTTTCTTTTCTTTTTTTTTTCTTCTTCTTCTTCTTCTTCTTCTTCTTCTTCTCTTTCTTTTTTCCTTTTTCTTACCTTTTTTCTCTTGAAGAAAACGATTAACGCTTCATTGTTGTTTTCAATAATAAATATCATAATTTAAGAAAATCACGTATGATAATTACGTAAATTCATATATAATTTTTAATGACTTATTTAAAAATGTTTATATTTAATATTGACAGACAGAAAATAACTTATTATATCAATTATAATATATGATTGTTATATAAATTATGGAAACAAATTCGATATTATTAATTTGAATTAACGTTAAATATATTCGAACAATTTAATTATTTATTTAAATATTTCAGATGCAATATCAATTTTTATTACGTATTAAAACAACATGATATGCTCGTATTTTCAATTTTTTTTATAAAAATTTTCACGACAAATAATCGATCTATATATAGATGAATTTATATATAGAGACGTATTCATACGAAGACGTGTAATTGCGATTTCGTCCTTTGCTCGTAATATCCTCGCGGTGATATTAAAAAAAATTGTTTATTTTACGCCATTGATTCTGATAACCAAGAAATTATGAATGTTTTGATCGGAAATAAATAATCTATCGGGTATTATAATAAAAAAAAAAAAAAAAAATGGATCATGATATTTCTTTCATTTTTGTTCAAAATGAAAACAATACGATGGTATTCTTAAAAATAGTATTCAATCAATTTTTTTTTTGTTTTTTTTTTTTTTATGAAAATTCTTTTACGTTATATCACGGCAAATAATCAATTTATATGCACATGTACTTGATCATCCAATAGATATAAATAATCCATTTATATGCATATGGATTTGAGATGCCTATATACATATAAAGACGTATAATAAAAATTTTATCCTTTTCTCAAAACATCCTCAAAGTGGATAAAAAAAAGAATAATTTCATACATTTGAATTTAATAAGCAAGAAACTATATACGTTCTGATCAAAAATCCGTAATTTGGTCGTCATAATATGATAAAAATAGATCATAAAATTCTCATGGAAAATCTGAAACGTAGAATGTAAAAAATGCGAATAGTCGAATGGAAAGATAACGGAGTACGATGGAGTGGTGGACTTCTCGTAACTCACGTATTGAATTACATAATACCTTGTGTAGATCTTTCTCGTGTAAGGATCGATGCCTATAAAAGCGGCAACATCAAAAGATCGCGTTGCAGTACATCTTCGGATTTCTGATAATCCTACGATGGCTACTCTTATCTGGAACGTTCTTGGTTTTCTCTTATTGGCAACTACTACAATCATTTCTGGATTACCTGCGCTTGATGATTCGAGTGAGTTTATTCTTTAGATTTTAAATAAAAAAAATTTTTTTTTTCTTTCGTTTAATATCACAAGACAATTTCATACTCATGTAACATTTTTATTCATTCTTATTTAAAGAAGGTGACGGTATATGACGCTCACAATCATTTCTTCACAATAAATTTTTTGTTCTTTCTGTGTCATATAAATTATATTGTCAATTGTCTTGATAATATAAAAAAAAAAAATGTATACAATTAATAACTTGTTTTTCCGTAGAAATTATCGCCAATAATGATGAAGAAAATTCAACTTTGTCATTGGATCTTGTACCTCCTATGATAAAAGATGACGACGATAAGAATATTACATTGTTTATTATAAATCTTTACGCTGTACGAAATCATTCGGGCGAAGCATCGGAAGAAGTGCTCGATAATAGTCTCATAGAAAAAATGCCTGATATAATAGGTGAGTTATATTTTTTTTTTTTTTCTTTTTTTTTTTGTGGAAAGATTCAACACAAGATATATTCTATAGATATTTTATATGTATACACACACATATACAAACATCTACGTTTTATATTATTGAAAATTCATACGTATTAAATATATGTAAGTAAAATAATATATTATATGATTTCCGATATTTTTCGATATTACATTTAAAGTCATATCTAATTAATTAGAAAAATTATCCGAGGAAAAAGATAAATTTGCAAACGATATTCATTAATCACATTGATTATTAATCTTGATGAATATTTATACAGTCATGAATGATAAAAAGGGATGATATCTTATAGGTCCCTTAGCAACGATATTCCTAGTTGTAGAGGAGGGAGAAGATGAGAAACCTGTCGATCTCGACGAGATGGCAAAGTACATGGAGAAACATGGATTCAAAATGGATAAAATCGATGAGAGTGGTGAAACGAGTGTTCTCAGAACAGAAATAGCGGACAAAGAGATAGATAACGTAAAGGATATTTTGGAATCAACGGCAGACAATTCATCAACGGAAAAATTATCAAAATCTAAGAAATATAGAACGAGAAGGATGGCCTGTCATAAGTGTCACGGAGGTGGAGGTGGAGGTGGCAGAGGTGGCGGTGGAGGTTACGGTGGAGGTGGAGGTGGAGGTAGTTATCAATATTACGATCCATACGGAGGTAACTTTACTGATATAATAATTGCCTATGATAGAGCACGCTAGTTTTCAAACACATACACACAAGTAAGTAGAAATTAGCGGCACGGCAAGACACAAAGCTTATTAGTAGACGTTTCTAGAATGTATGTAATAATGATTTGAAAAAGGTATTGGTAAAATAAGTATCCAATGCGAATATAAGAAAATGGAATTTCCTTAATAACGTGATTTTATGAATTTTTCATAAATATTACGTTTCAAATACATTAAAATAGAAGCAATCCGAGTGCAATTAATTATATTATTAATTAATCGAATATAACGTAGCTATTTATTCTAGCTGGATAATTTTTATAATAATTATAAATAATTACAAGTACGATTCGAACGAATCGATCTAACTTGAGGAAATATGATTATCACGAAAAAAAACAAACAAATAAAAAAGAAAAAACATCCTGGTCAATAATAGACTAAATAGTCCTTCATATTTTGTCTTATATAATTAATTATTATCCTTTTTCTCCAGGACAAACGATTGGTGTTATACCGGTATATGTAGTACCTGTTGCGGTTCAACAACAACCACAGAGACCTCAGTATCATCCTCCACCTCAGCCGGTGTGCGATCCGTGTCAAGGGTATATGTCCTTTATTTTTTTTTTTATTTTATTGTATTTATTTTTTTTTCTTTTTTTTTTTTTTTTACAAAATTTCAATCGATTTATTATTAGCCGTTGGACGGCATAATACTAATGACATATTATTTTTCTATTTATTTAGACGCGGTGGTGGTGGTGGTGGTGGTGGCGGAGGTGGCGGTGGTGGTGGTGGTGCATGGGCACATGCGAGTGCTCAAGCCAGTGCTGGAAATTGGTGATTAATTTTTTGAATAATCCACTCGCTAAAATGAATCTTCAAGGAAATTAGATATTTTCTTTTGTTCAATATTATTGACGAAAGAAAAGAAAGAAGACGAAGAAGAAGAAGAAGAAAAAAAAAAGAATTATTAAATTAACCTCGAAAAACTGCCTAACATTAATCACAATTTGTTAACTAGGTTATTTCTAATGGTAGAGAGAAAGAAAAAAATAGCGTAACCTGTTAATTATCCGCTATATACTGTAAATGTAATTAAAATTAAGTAGATAATGACAAGTTGACTAGACTTGATCGCATGGTTCAAAGAAAATATGAATGCAACGCGATATTTGCACCTATACAAATCATGTGATTGGAAATTGGTTTTTCGGATGAATTATAAAAAAAGTGTAATTGTTGTATTGACGTATAACGAAGTGAAAATGAATTTTGATTTTATTTATTTATAATTTGATTGTCCTTTCTTTTTAAGTATTATCGACGTAAATTACTCTTAGCTTTTCTTTTGTATTAATAAAATATTTGTAATTGTCGATAGCGCGAGAAGAGGATGAAATATTTTTGCAAAAAAAAAAAAAATAAAAAGAATGATCGGCACAGGGAAGAAACAGATAAACAGGTTTAGATTAATTATGTTCCTCGCGTTATTACGCATATATATCTAGAATTTCCTAGAATAATGAACAGTGACTTAATTGGCTCTACTCATGAAGCAGAATGAAGTTACATCGTTCTAATAAATGCCACAATGTAATTTGTATAAGGCCGTATTAAACGTTACTACCTAACCACAAGTCGGAATATATATATATATATGATCGTCGGCAAAATGAATTTCTGAAAATGATAAAAATTTCCGACGAAAACATAGACGTCATCAACGCTGTCGTCAAGATCTCGGATTATTTTCAGAATCATTCGTATCATATGATTTGAATTTTTTTTCAAAAATTTTCGACGAATAAAAATAGAAGAAAAGAAAAGAAATAAAAAGAATATATTCATGGGTGGTTACGATGACGTGTGCCTATGAAAAAGTTTGATCATTTTAAAAATAACAACGAAAATCTTTTAAGACATTTAAAAAAATACTTTGAAATATTTCCCAAGGAAACATAGAAATATTTTATATAATCATAACTATAGAATTTTTTTTTTTAAATCATCCTTTTCGTATTATACCAAAAAGCTTTTCTTCTACGTTCGCAAAATGTTATTAAAACTATTAATTGCAACTAGATATTTATCCTAGGTCGTCTGTTTTTTTTTTTTTTTTTTTTACTTTTTAGAGCTGTCCTAGATCGAGACTTTAAAAGCAGTGTCCAGTATCGAGACTATAAATAAAAGTAGTGTGAACGAGTATGTAACTTCCAATGAACGGCTTCGAATCCGTGGCTGTTATGTGTTAACTCAGAGTACTGAGAGATAGACGGTGCCATAATTATAGCGCGACTTGGGTGAACGTAACGGTAAACTTTCGACTCTTTACACTTTATTTTTCCGGATACAGAGCATCGAAGTAGAAAGAGAGAAGGAAGAAGAGAATTTACAAAAGGGAATATGGGAAGATAGAAGTGAGCAAAAAAAAGAACAAAAAAAAAAAAGAAAAAAAGAAGGAGAAAAAAAATGGAAAAATAAAAAAGAAAGATCTTGGACAGAAACGAAGCCAATTCGAAACGGCGAGAACCACTTTGTCCGCTATTTTAAACGTTCTACCTGCTTCGACTCGATGATGATTGGACAGTTGAAATTATATCTTTGCCTTCGATTATATAGTCGAGTTTTTTCAGGGTTTTACTGAAGACAAGAGAAAGGAGAGATGAGTTTTTACCTAGATCGATTTCGAAACCTTCGATTTTCATCCTATTTAAATTCCTTCGAAATTTCATAAGAAATTTTTATAAATTGATACAATTTAAAATCCTTTTAAAGTGTACAAAGCAGTTTGAAAAAATGATTGGAATATAATATCATAGAGATCTAATCGATATTAATAATTAATTTTAATTAGCCATTAATCAAATATGACTAGACGAACACGTATATTTATTTTTACCATACCGATGAATATTCTGAAAGTAAATCTCTACCTTGATTAATTCATTATTATATCACAACTTATCTCTGAAAGAAGAAGCTTACTGTTAAACTGTTGAATGCTTAACGGAACATCCTTTATTAATTAAATCATTTGACTCGAAATGTCAAAATACTTAATTACATTGAAATAATTCTTCGAAAATAAAAACGTTGAAGTGAATCGTATTAAAGATCATTTAGGCAAAATTGATGCATTAATTGACCTTGAATTTATTCAAGAAAGATCAGAAAGACAGGATAAATCGTCGGTTTAACGTTTGCATGAAGAAGCGAAGAAAATGTGGGTTTGCAGGTCGGCGAATACCCGTTGGCGTCCATCGATATCTCGATCTCTCAGGTAGTTTCTATCCCTTCTCCTTATCTTCTATTTCTTCTTTATTTTCTTCTTCGTCTTCGTCTTCGTCTTCGTCTTCTTCATCTTCTTTATCTTCTTCTTCCTCTTCCCGAGAAGAAATTCTCTTAGCGGCTATACGAGCACGCTTTTCGGTCATTGACCGTCAACGTCCGGCGAACGGCCATCGCTAGTGGATTCTCTTTGAAGAGCAAACTGTCGCGGAAAAACTGGGAGAACGAGGAGAGCCGACGTTAAAAAAACTTACTCTCCGGATCGACGTGAGGTAATCGCATTTGCTGAGACTCTCATCTCTCGAAAGAGCTCTCTTGTGTATCATGGAATTTCGCAGCTTTCGATCTTCTATTAATACTTATCATCGAAAGTAAATAAATCGTTAATGAAACCCTTATGAAATATATTTTAAATATTATACATTAATGGATGTAATTAATTTAAACGATCAAATATATCTATCAATTATAAAATAATATTGTCTATCATCCTTCGGATGAGTATTTTTAATTTCTATTAGAATCTTCCAATTTGTCATTTTATTATTATAAATTATTTTATAATTCATTGATGGTTTTTTATCGATTTCTTTTTTCTCTTGCTTATTTTTTTTTTTTTCATACGTTTAAATATTTATGATATTCAATATGTATGTGTATATATTACTTGTTTAAATTCGTAAATTAATATACTTGTATATAAAATAAAACATACACACACACATATGCACACAAACATATTTAATTCGTTCAGAAAAGACACGAAATTATCGCCACTTGTCCGTTATTCCATGAAGTACTTTTTCGAAGTTGGCCTCGAGGTTAATGGAAATCCTGGCGTGGGGCCTAGCAATCGATTGATCGATCGGATTGATCAATTCGATCGGACACGAGTGTCGATTGTAAAAAATACTATTATCTATTTCGAATGTAAGAGGGACGTTTGAACGATCGATTTGGGAGACAACAACAAAAAAATAATCAGTTCAGTTCGATAGTATATTCAATCTTTTACGTTAATTCATACTATCTGTTATATAAAATATTTATTGTTAGGTATAATTTTATAATTATTCGCGAATTTATTTATTCGATTTATTTAAAGAGATGAAATTATACGTAAAAAAAAAAAAAAAAAAAGGATTTCACATTCTATCTATATTTATTAATATCCTATTTATATTATTTATAAATAAAGTTCAATTAAGTTTAAATCGCCATTAAATATTAGTCATCTTTAAAAATAAATATTTAAAGAAATACTTGTACATGTGCTGTAATATATGTACGTATGCTGTAATATTAATCATACGTATCACATGTATCATTGTAACCAGTCAAGTGTATAACGTCTTATTACTAACATCGTAAATTTATTTCATTAGAAACCGATGCATTTAGATATTTTTATGTCTTTTTATTTATTTATTTATTTATTTTTTTTATTTTTTTATTCTTTTTTTATATATCATCAAGAGATACTCGTTAGTCGACGATCAGTCATCGTACGGTATACGATAAGCAAGCTGGCTCGATCCTCTAGCATTAAATCTACCTATCTAACGTGGATCGTCGGCATAGTTAGAACTCGTTCGGAATTCGATCGACGCACCGTTAGTATTAATAGTTCTGGCACTGCAACTAAAACAGAAAAGGAGGGAGAAAGAGAGAAAGAGAGATTAGATAGAAAATGGTTTACTCGATGAAATATGTTCACGTTGGGAATCATCGATGATATCTATTAAAAATCCAAAACTTTTCTTTTTTAGCAATTCGATATCGCTTGATTTCAAGATCGTTGTCTGATTAAAGACACGACAGGAGTTTAATTTAATCCCTTCAGAGTTTTAAGGATCCACTCGTAAAGCTAGTAAAGTAAAGAACCGGTTGCTTGGCGAAGCAACTTCAACTTCGTTGGTTAATGAAAAAAAGCACCAGTACGCGGACGATTGCTTTTAAATCGAGTATCTTAGAGAAGGTAAATATGTACATATATACATATATATATATATATATGTCTGTGTTTGTAAAAAATTTTCTTTCGATTCTCCAGAGCTTTTCTCTTGCGAGAATCGAGCGAACGACGACCTTACTGGGCAATTTGACGCGGCCTAGAATCGCAATAGGACCATCCTGCCTGCCAATTGTGAATGATCTAGTCGTGACACGTCTCACGTTCATTCCGTGCATCGAACAGCATTTAGAATCAACAATCATTTCCATTGAAAATTCTTCTTTTATAAATGACAAATTTAATGAACGTTCATTCAACAAAATCAGAAATGATAAGATGGCAAAATTAATTATTATTATCTATGATAGATTTAATAGCAAAAAAAAAAATGAAAAAATTTTAATATAGAATATATCAGAATATATAAAATAAGGTGTTTCTAAATACCATCGATTAAGCGAAATTTGTCAAAAATAATATAAATCTCGAATGATATCACATTTTTCTAATCCATTCGTAAAAGCACATAAATATGCGATAGAAGATCAAAGATAAAGCTATGCAACGAGTGATACGAAGCATTTGTATGAGTAGATAAAATTATGAGATATATACAAAAATGTGAAAATATTAAATTATTATCAATGAAGTGGTGAGAAGGGAGAATTAACATCTAATTTTATTCAATATTGAAATAGTTATCTATTAATTAATTCATAATAACATTAATTAAAGAAAAATAAAATCAAACAAGATAAGAGAAAACAAGATATCTAAAGAATAATTCACGACGTCTAGAGTTATTTAATCATTAATAAGAATAATTTAAAGAGAACTGTATCAATTATTTTCATTTGTATTTTGAACATGGGAAACAATGAATTACATAGCAAAATGGAAAGTTGTAAAAGTTAAGAAATCGTGTTATCTTTAAGAGAATAAAGGAAAAAAAGAAAAAAAAAAAACTCGGTCAATTCTAATTGCAAGAAGAATGGAAAGTGAGATATAACGGTAAAGAAAAATGAAAAACGACGTGCGTCGATTTTTCACGGAAGCTTAGATCGAAGATATACATAGTACATACATACATGCAGGTATATATACATATATACATATATACATATATACATACATATAAGAACGACCCACTAAACCAGAACACGTTAACCGTGTCAACGACAGAGATTACGCATGCTCGCGTGTTCTCCAAATGCCCTTACACGGCTCGATCGAGCGGAAAAGGGGCGTCGTCGATGATCGATCAGGAAGAGTTAGATAGAAACATAGAAAAAGAGAAAGATTGACAGAGATAATATACTGGTATGAATATGTGAATAATTAGAATATTTTTTTAAGGTAAATCGAAATATATATATATATATATATATATATATATATATATATATATATATATATATGAATTATGATTATAAAGAAGTTTAAAATTAATGATCAGGATTAAAATTAAATTATGATTTTTTCTCTTTTTTTTTTTTTTCTTTTATTTGACAGAAATAGAAACATCTACGATGACGAAATTTTTTTAACTTTTAATGATCATATCATCAATTATATATATATATTTTTTTTTCTCTCTTTTACTATATATATATATATATATATAGTAAAAGAGAGAGAGAGAGATCCTTTGTAGCAAAAACTAAAAATATAATGAAATGTATGATGTTATAATGATTTATAATATGTATGCATAAACGTATGAATCCAGGAACAGAGGGAGATCGAGAGAGAGAGAGAGAGAGAGAGAGAGAGAGAGAGAGAGAGAGAGAAAAGGGAGATGGAAGATGCAACAGCGCAAAATGGAAAGTGACGTAATTTTAAATCTCGCGCGATGACGATATTGCGTGACGCGCGCAGAATCCGCGAGTTCAAACAGCTACTAGTTAACACCTGTCTCCGTGTAAAAGAGATAGATAGATAGTGATATAGAAAAATAGAGAGAGAGAAAGAGAGAAGACGCTCACCTCGGACGAGCACGCGAATGCTTCTAGGTCGCACGCCTCTTCTGACCTTTCACCCAGGATATATAATTGCCCCGAGCAAACAAGTTGAAGATAATAAAATACTGTTGGAATCATCCTTCTGTCTAATTAGTATGTTAAATCGTTTTTTAAAAATAAGATTATCGGATTTAATCGTATATAATTAAGGACAGATAACTTATAAAAATTTAAGTTTTCCTTGAAACTTATCGAAAATATTTGTATTAAGTATTACATTGATTAGTATTGATTATTATTGATCATTTTTATTTGATTATATTTATTTTTAACGTGAAAAATAATTCATTGAGAATTGTAAATAAAAGCTCATAGTATTAAATTGTTAAAAGAAATATCTCCTTCTATAATTGTCGCTAAAATTTTTCAAATGAATCATAATTTAATTTAGATCATTGAAGTACGTAATAACTTTTAATAATAATTAGCTCTGTGATATCTATATGCGGTACGTTCTAGAAATAGATAAAAAAAAAGAAAAGAATAAAACAAGAAAAAAAGAAATAAAAAAAGAAAAATATTCTATCATCTTCTCGCAAGAGAAATTTTAACCTTGGATTCTCTCCTCTTCTTGATCGGTCAAGCGAATCCGATATACCTATCTACGTTCTTATATATGGTATTCGAGGATAGGAAATACTATAAAAATTCTCAAGATCGAAGGTCTCCAAATTGATCGACGAACAATGAGAAATCGATAAATCGTACTGTCGAGCAATAGTGCTGCTGGTTGTTGAACGTTTACTCCGGGTTTCTCGAAAGGATAAGGCACGTACTTACATGTTCCTCCTCCTCCTCCTCCTCCTCCTCTTCTTCTTTTTATTCCTCTTCGAACTATTGGAATCTTTCGATTTCGCCGGAAATCCTTTCAAGCGAAAATTACACGAGGAATTCAAGCTTCTGAATGGCGATCTTGAGATTGAAGGACGATAAATCCCTTTTAAAGGCTATTTATTCTTTTTTTATCGAAGATTACATCTTCTTTTTTTGCAATTTTGTTTTTTTTTTTTTCTAACAAATATATTTATTACAAATATCCATCACACGGCAATGTGTCTTTGACATTAGGAAACACATGATGACACGTGATTTTCCATTTATAATCATTTTTTTCACCGTCTTAGATAATTTTTTTTCCCTCATGTGACGATTATTTATTTGATTTTTTTATCGTCATATAAAAAAAAAAAAGAAAAAAGAAAAAAGAAAAAGGAAAAACCACGTAAGAACAAAATGATTTCGTAAGCGTTAGTATCATCGATTCCTTGGAAAAAGTTTAATCAAAAATCAATCCTTGACAATATGTTAATTTTACAAGGTTTTAAATGGTATGACAAAATAAAATTGTAAAAAAATTCATAAAATTGTAAAACTTTGTTTTCCTTTTTGGTTTTTTTTTTTTTCTTTTTTTGATATGTCGTAATCCTTTGTAATTCTCTTTAAACGTACCAAAATGTCCAGATCATCAAACGTTCAGATCACCGTTAATTCTATCGCTTTTTTTTTTCAACCGATCAAAATCATTGAATCGTACAAAATAGATATAGTTAAGTTATGGTCGCACGATACTTCGTGCGAAACCTTCGTTTTATGCATATATACTGTAAAATACGTAAAATGGGCAGAATGGAATGCAGATTTATCGTCATTAATGTAATTCAATAAAACTGTGAAACTGTGCGTCAGAGATTATAATGAAGATCTCTCTCTCTCTTTCTCTCTCTATCTCTTTCTCTTTCTCTTTCTCTTTCTCTTTCTCTTTCTCTTTCTCTTTACTTATATCCTCGGTCTTTGCAAGCACAACGAATGAATCAGCTCCCTGTCGTCCATTCGTTAAAATCTCAAGCTTTATTAGTCATAATTTTAATTTATCATACAGAAGCTAACGCGATCGCGATAACGAAATTTGAAATGCGACGTATCTTACGAATGTATTCCAAGTAAATACACACCATAGAAATTTTCCATTTTATTCTATATGGACTTTGAGAATTAATCGAGCATAATTTTATAATCTAAATATTATAAATACATTATTGGTATTTGATAAGAAATTAATAGAAATAATTAGCCAAATCTACTTTGATATCAAGTATACATAATACAGAATAGTAATTTTCGAAAAAAAAAATAACATTTCATTATTAATATCGTTTCATCTTTTAATTTATATCGAGACAATTTTATTTTTACGTTTTGTTCGTTAACAAAGTGCTCATTTTTAACAATTTTTATGAAAAATTCTTCGTTATAGGTAAGAAACCAGTTTACGATAATATTATACATTGTAACTGTTAGGAGGGACACGATATTAAGATTCACGATGTTATCATCGAACGACAAATGGAAGTACTATGTCCAGTTGTAATGCAATTAACGAAAATCATTCTCGCGACACCGAAGAAATTTTCTTTTATCTTCATCTGATTAAGCCGATCAATTTATTCTGTCTTTATAGGTCCCTTTATCCTTTTATATATTATTTTTGATTCTTTTTTATTGGTTTAAAGCATTACTCGTCTTACTCGATATCGTACTACCATTCATTAACTATCTTTAATTACATAGTTCATTGCTTCCTTCTAATAGGTCATTGCTTTAACACCGGTTTTCTTCCGGTAAAAAAAAAAAGAAAGAAAAAAAACAAGAAAAGAAAAATCAAAGGAATTATTCATTATTTCGACACTGTGTATGAAAACAATATCAATAATGATATAATAAAAATTTCAACAATTTCGTGATCATATCTTTTTTCTTTTTAATTTGTAATTTGTAACATAAAAAAGATTACTTCTAAACACACAAAATAATAATTATATATCATTCACTTATTAATTAATTAAATTCTTTTCAATTAAAGATAATAACAATTTGAGATCTATCATCAATATGATCAAACTTAATATTCAAACTTAATGTTCAAAAAAATTTAATCAACAATGTTATAATTGATAACTATATATATACATATATATATATATATATATATATATATATATATATATATATATATGTACTATATACATATATATATATATATACATTTATTATTTTATATCGATACTATTTGTTATCAATATTAAAAATATATCGAAATCGGTAATTATTCACGATTTGCTTCACGATCGATCGAATTCATTGTCGAAAAAGACACTGTGACTTTTTACTCTGATATTAATGGAATGGAGTTAAACTCGAGGGGGGTCTTCTCAACCAAAGAGAGAGAGAGAGAGAGAGGCAGAGAGACAGAGACAGAGAAAAAAGAGGAAGAGAGAGAGATGATCGAAGGGGTAGGGGGTCCATAGATATAAAGGAGAGAGCCCCGTACTCTGGGGGCCCAGTACCGTTCAAAGATGCAGACTGCCGGGATGCTGCGTGGTACCAGGGCCATCTACTTTCTCGTACTACTCGTGCCTCTCGTTGATCATGCTCGTGAGTAAAAGGATATAAATCCCTTGTGAGAATCAGTGACGTGAAGTGAGAATCGTGCTCGAGCAACCTTCTTTTGTGATTTTCGCGAATAAATTATTTGTTCTTGCTTACTGACGAGAATAAAGAAAAAGGAAAAGAAAAAGAAAAAAAAGAAAAATAAATAAATAAAATAAAATAAAATAAAATAATACAAATGAAATATCTATCTAGTTTTAAGAAGAATCATGTGTTGGTTCTTCGTTCTACATGGAGTATTATTCGATTTTAATCAATTTTGTTTGTATTTTATTTAACTTCATTCGATAAATCATCGTTTCTTTTTATACAAACACGCAATTTCTATATTCATTTAATAAAAGTCAATATTGTTAAATAATTTTTATGAAATATAATTCGATTAAGAATTTCTCTATGTTTCTATAGGAGACAAATTGTGAAATTATAAGATTTACATAAATTTACATTTATATCGTTTATAGAAAGATTGGCAAAGTGATAGATAAAATAATTTGAGTTTCGAAAAATCTTTAAACTGCGTAGATGTTCATTATTTTTTTTTTCTCCGTCAACGTTTCTATATCTACACGTGCATAATCGTTTTGTAAATAAAAGAAAAAAAAAAAAAGAAATACGTAGACTTATCGTATGCGTTATTCAAGTTATGCCAATTATCGTGTTTTCATTTGCAAGGTGTTATTCAAGAAATTTAATAAAATCTTTAATACGTAGTTACGCTTCAAATTCATTGTAACAAATGTTATTGTAGTAATTATATAATTATGATTTTAATTAATCTTTCATTCATACTCTTTCTATTGATAAAATTAATGATTCGATATTTACATAGGTAGATAATTTTCAATTATACATTCTCTATCTTCGTAGATTCCTATCCTTATCAAATATTACCAAGCATGCCCGGTTACATACCTGTATACATAAGAAATGGAGATCAACCATTGGAGGAAATAAATCCTGCCCTGGCTGAAGCATTCCACGAACATTCGAGCTTATCCAAGGTATCGACTTTGCTGGAATATTATGGAACAAGAACTATAAAGCGACAACTAAAATCGTTTAACAAGAAAATTCGATAAAAAAAAGTAGGCCCGAATCTAATTATTTTCTTAAACTATTTGATATTTTTGATAAATCTCTATTTTTTTTTTTTCTTTTCTTTTCTTTTCTCAAGATAACACAATTAAGTAATTTATTATTCATAAGTATTGTCTTACTCTTAACAATAATAATTCTCATTCTATTGATAATTCAGTTGAAAAAAAAAAGATCTTATAAATATTTCATTTAATCATTAATTCATAAATGGTCCACGATAATTAAATATTTTTTTTACTTTAAGTTCGCATGAAATAGATTGAAATATAGTTCAGATTATTTAATTTGAAGCAGAGTATTCGATTGGATCGCAACTATGGCCAGCTTGAGCCAACTAAAGAGAGCAGAACCAACTTGGTGGTGGACGATTCGAGAAAAATATATTATCCTGCCCACGCTAGAGAATCCGGAAATTCAATAGCCGGGAATGAAAGGCGCGACGAGGAAGAAACACACGTCGGAAAGAGTCCTGGTCTTGTGCAAGTACCAAAACTCGTTTCCCTTTACGAATTACATGAAAAGTTAAAAAAGACGCAGGAGGATCCATTGAAAGCTGATTTCAATTTAAGGGAGTCTCTGGTCAAAGTAATTTCATATAATACTTGATAGTTATTAATATCCACAAAAACTTTTGAATAGAATCTTTAACAATTTCGTCGTCGTATTGAAATAATTAAAAAAAAAAAAAAAAAAAAAAAAAAAAAAAAAAAAAAAAATTACGTTTTATAACGACCTAATAATATGAGAAAGATTTGAAAATTTAATTCAGTTTCTTTCGAAAATTTCAAAAATCAAAACGTGACAAATTGGTTTGTCACATATTCAATGCATACAAACATTCTTAAAACAAATTCTTATTCTCTTAGAAAATTCTTATAGTGTGTCCTTTTCATTTACACTTGTATATATCAATGGCTCTAATGTAGTTCAATTTGATCTTTAATATTCAAAATGATCTTGACGTTGAATGCATTAAGGGATTCGTTGGATGAGTCATTATACTTATAATGTAATTCTTACAATTACAAATAAAGATTATCATACGCGATGTTTTCACTTAGACAGATGACGAATAAATACTACGACGTTTCTCCGTGAAATGAATATTAATTATTTCTATACGTCGAATCTACGATTGATTTACGTTATGCGTATATCGTACGTATACCCATAAATATCAATAGATTCTTATCTGTTCGTACACTTGTTGATTGAAAAGATAAAAAAAGCATAGTCAATGTCACGTATTTTTGTATCTCGATAATTTCTCTTATTCGCGTAATATCAGAAAAGAATAAAACAGCTTGAAAGATTTTATTCGTTGATTTAACGGTGAATCAACAAATCATAGTCGTAAATCATCCTGATCAATAATGAATCGGTCCAATTACGTACGATATCGTCTAACATATAATTGAACATAAATGCGCGTTCGAGAGATGTCGATGATGTAACATATTTAAAAAAAAAAAATCCAAAAATCTAATTGACATATTTGACGAATAATCACGCCTAAATCATCATAACAAATAATCTCGCGTTCTTTATCTTTTTTCTTTCAACGATTTGAAAAAGTTGTATCTCTCTTTTTTCTTTTTTTTTTTCTTTTCTTTTTTTTCTTTCTTTTTTTTTTTTTTGTTTTGTTTAATAGTTCAGCCCGATCTTATCGACAGAGAAAAAAGAAGAAGATCCAGAGAAATTAACGCAGGAGATCGATAAAGAGGAAATGAAACCAAACGATTTGTATGATCCTAATCCAAATTATCCTGAGCTACCTGCTGAGATCGGGCACAATCGTGATACTCCGCAGGACTTCGTGTCTGTGATAGGACTAGAAGCACTGACCGAGCAACCGAACGTTCGCCAATACAAGGATCTCTCGCATCTTACGGACGAGAAAAACGCGGTCGACGATAAAAACAAGAAGGAGGAGGAACCGGTTAAGGAGCAACGTCCTTCGAATATTTTGTCGAACGTGGAGAAACTTTCGCCGATCGCACCACCGGAAGCTTACGCGAGCCAAAAGTCTGACGAGAAAACAGAAAGCAAAATTGAAAGTATAACAGGAACAACATCATCTACGGAACAGCCGACATCTTTTCTTTATAAAGATTTATCTCATCTCTCTAATAATCAAAAAATAATCGATTCCTCCGATAATAAGGAAGAGAAATCGAAAAAGGAAGAGGAAACATTATCGGATACCGTAAAGGATACAGGTACTTATTTCAAAGTATAATTATTCAATATTAATAATTTATAAGCACTAGAAAATTTTATATAATATAATTTATGTATATATTATAATAATAATTTAAATTAAAATTCGAATTTATTCATTAAATCTATTTAAATTCAACAATTCTATTAATGAAATAATTTAATTGAAGCTATACGCGATATTTAAAATATTACATCATTTGATTAATATAAATTGTTTCTCTCTCTCTCTCTCTCTCTCTCTCTCTCTCTCTCTCTCTCTCTCTCTCTACTAGTAATAAAAGTAACAACGGAAGAAGGGAATCCAACGAACGTTTTTAAACTTTCGCCAATCGCTCCACCAGAGGCATATGAGTCAGAAGAGAAATCAATGAAGGACAAAGTCGAAGAGAAAACTATCGATACGTCGCTTGTTCATTTACCGATTCAACAGCCAGTAGTTCATCTTTACAAAGATCTTTCTCATCTCGTAGACGATCAAGTAGAAGCGACTAATGAAAAAGAAAATAAAGAAGCACCGATAAAGTTGGAATCTCCATTGAAAGTTCCAACTAACGTTTTCAAACTTTCACCGATTGCACCACCAGAAGAATATTCGAAGAAAGAAGATCAAGAAGGTGTTTCTAGTTCAATACTCATGCGAGAAATCGTTCAGGATGATAAGAAAATAGATCTCACTGAACGTAACGACGATGTATCGACGTAATCTCAAAGGAAATGAGATTATTATAATACTTTCGTCTCATTGACTGAGAATTCCTTTATCGATCATATTTGATATCTTGACGATCATTTATTAGGGATTCTCTCGTTTTACGATTTTAAAATGTAGGATGACATTTACGTAGAAGGAAAATTGGATCTTCTTTTTCTTAATTAAGAAGGAGACGATAATAACTACGTAATGTTGATCCTTTATGATATATGTATTTCGCTCGATTAACGTTGTCGTTTCGACTTTTATTCAAGCTTATAAAAAAGCACAAAGAGAATATTGTAAATTTTTGAAAGATGATTGATCTTCGATCTCTCTTTCTCTCTCTCCCCTGTCGATAACGTTGGTTTGAGCGGATGAATAGAGGGAATTTTGAAACTTGATTTATAATAAAACTTTTAAAGACTTCAACTTCAATTTCTTTTAAATTGCCTGTTATCCGTAATAATAAAAATATTTTCATTAACTTTAACACAAAGAAGATTGAAATATTTTAATGACATTAACAATTCTCTTGACAATTATTCACACGTATGATTCAAAGCTTTTATTTATTCTTTAAACTCGATAAGTATATATAAATGCAAAAGTAAATCTATAAATGAATGAATTGTCTTATCGAAAAAGACACGAGATAATAAAAAACACAACATGCATAGACACACACACGCACATTTTAATACGAGATTTTATTGATACAATAGACACGAAGATATATATCTTATTACCTTAAAAAAGTATTCACTTTTTGTTATCTCCATATTATGGCTTTTTTCGTATCCTATAATTATCCTCACCATTTTTTAAAACAAGCGTGACCGGAAGCTTTTTGGTGTGAACGGTTTTCGAGGATGGCTTCGAAGCAGCTGTAATCAAATGCTGTGACGTTTCCTCGTCCACTTTTATATCAAAGTAAGATCTACGATCGTCAAAAAATCTTTCACTGGTAAGAACGAAAATCTTGTCGTGAAGTCGACAAGCATAAGCCGGTAATTTTTTTCCAACTTCCGGCACGTAAATATCTTGAACAATGTTGCAACGACAATTTCCTGATGTCTGACCAGTGTATAATCCAGATTCATGTTCCTTTTTTGTCTCAAAATTCGATTGATACTTTTGATTCTTCTTTATGGATGATTTTTTCCAATTTCTCAAATCACGATCATCGTCGACTTGAATTTTTGCTATTCTTGACAAAAGTGATACAAGACAATGACGTTTATCCTTTACACTTGAACACAAATCAGTTTGCGTGTTCATACTGAAATTCTTCGACGAGTGATTACTCGGTGAATCGTCATTGATCGAAGAACGTGAGATAACTTCCAATGATTTATTTGTATCTTCCTCTTCTTTGGTCGTTAATTCCATCCTTTGATCTTTTTTTTCGATTAATTTGCTACTGATATTAAAGACGAGGCACGTCAACGTGACGAATAAAATAAAGCGATACATAATGTTGTAGCACAATTAATTGAATAGAATTCTATATTAATTTCACAAAATATATCAATATATCAGTTTTTTCAATGTCTTCCAGAAACTGGAGAAGATTGAGAACGTCGTCGTAATGCCTTGCTGGAAGAGAATCTACTGAAACCGAGAAAAAAGAAAAAAAGAAAAGATATGAGTGGTGGTATCTACGAGCTCGTGCAAGGTGTTAGAGTATGTTACGGGTAGAGATTAGAAGATGTTCTGCTTTATAAATGCCCTTTATGTTCAAGGACCTTATCTCCTGTTTAGACATTCCTCAATTCCGTTTAGTCTATCTCTATCTGTTCGTCTTCTTGACTTTTTCAACGATATCAAACAAGATTTTACTCGACTTTGAACCAATGTGTGGTTTAATCGATACCCAATGCAACCATTGATTACAACTCATAGATTATTTTATTTGAAATGTCGAAAAATATTTAATATAAAATAAAATAATTCTAATTTTAATTATCAATTGATCGTTACAGGACATTTTGTTGGTTTTGTTTTCTTTTTTTTTTTTTTTTAATATTTGTAACATATTACTCCGTATGTTGTTTTTTGTAAAATTACAATTGTCTATAGTAACATAGAGAAGAATTTAATTTCAACAACGTACGAGTGTGTTCCTCTTCTTTTTTTTTTTTTTTTTTTTTTTTTACAAATGTATAAAAAAACGAGTAAATGTATAATAAACGAGTGTGTCAATTAATACGAAATTAAAATAACGACGAATGCATTAAACGAATACCACGAACTTTCGATGAATTAATAAAATTTATTTTTTTCTTTAACTACTTGTTTGTTATCTCTGTGTATGGTGCGTGCATTAAAAAAAAAAAAAAAAAAAATTTATGAATGAAAAATATTTATTCGATGAATGAACCGGCTTACAATGAAAATCTTAAGAGAAAATGAAGACGCGTAAATGTGTTAGATTTTCTGAAAGAAAAATAAAAAGGTCGTAAAACAAATTCTGTGATTCGAAGAACTTTAATTTTCTTACATACGTTAACGCGATAGTTTCTACAAAACTTTACTGATTCACAGCGATCGAGTCGTTGACATTTACGTGGAACATGCGCATGCGCGTTGTGATGTCAACAATTCTTAGCTCGGCGCGAGTATCACGTTCTGTGAAACATCGCACATGTAACGATCGAAGAATGAATTACTTTTTTTCGATATTAAGTGACAGTGATTACGTCGACTTTTGATAATATTTCATTATCTACAAGGTAATAATACCTTGTAACGTATAGATTTGCATAAAACAAGCGATTCTTTTATTATCAATGATTTGACTAACCTACAATATATTTTTTTATTGATATTTTCCTTTTAAAATTTCTTCATTCTAAATGTATTGTAATCAAAAATAATTCTTTACTTGTATAAAAGTGAATCGATTACGATTAATGAATGTGTGAAGTTTAATCTAACATAACCTAAAACAGGTTATACTATAATCTGTTTCTGTTGTTATACAAACTTTTAATAAATTAGGGATAGTTGTGAAATAAAGAAAAATGGCTGGGCAACAGCATCCCTTCCCATCTGGATTTCCAAATGTGCAACAATCTGCAATGCGAACACAATTTGGAGGAGGACAAATGGTTTCTGGTTTGATGGGACCTCAACAAGGTGGTAAATATTTTACAATGAGATTGCAAATTAATAAAAGGTAGAAATATACAAAAATTATAGAATAGTATTAAATATGGCAATATAATCATCTTAGGTATAGTGAGTCCACAACAATTTGGAGTAGGTGTTGGCGTTGGAGTTGGAGTTGGAGGAGTAGGTTCTAATGCTATGGGAATGCCAAATGCTCAACAAGTTTTGGCCCAGCAACAACAACAACAACAATCAGTTGCCATGCAACAACAAATGCAACAGATGCAACAACAACAATTGCAATTACAGCAACAACAGCAAGCAGCTCTTGTACAACAAAGTAATCAGACTAGTAATCAAGCTACTACGCCACAAACACCTGTCCCACCTACACAACCTCCTCCTCAACAGCAGCAGAACAAAGATTTTAATACTGCCAGCTTGTGTAGATTTGGACAAGAGACT
This sequence comes from Vespa crabro, assembly GCF_910589235.1. Taxonomy (NCBI): domain Eukaryota; kingdom Metazoa; phylum Arthropoda; class Insecta; order Hymenoptera; family Vespidae; genus Vespa; species Vespa crabro. The sequence continues at coordinate 7,393,814 of NC_060959.1, forward strand.
GTACAAGATATTGTAAGTCGTACTTTAGATGTTTTCCAAACGCTGAAAGTACTGCAACCACCAAATGGTAAGTTTTTATTTAAATTCAATACAAATTGATGATATGAGCTTTTTTATATTAAACTATATTTGATCCTCGAGGCACACCACAAGGAGCTAGCGTAGCCAATGATAAAAAGACTAAAGTGCAAGAACAGTTACGAATGTTAAAATTATTATTCAAACGTTTAAGATTAATCTATGAAAAATGCAATGAAAATTGCCAACTTCAAGGAATGGAATATACACACATTGAAAGTCTGATACCATTGAAAGAAGAATGGGATATGAAATCTGATGAGAAAAAAACATCAGAAGCATATAGATTAGCATATGAAGAAAGTAAAGAGATCACAGAGGTTAGTAAACTATTCATAAAATTTTAATATATATTGAACTAGATTATAATAAATTATATTATAATTTCCAGCAAGTTGTGTTAAAAAATAGGCACCTTAAGGAAATCATTGATCATTTAAGACGTATCATTTCAGAAATAAATACTATGCTAAATATGCGTAGATCTTAGATCACGAAATGTATATACTTATTTAAGTTACAATAGATTACTATTATATGATAAAAAAATACTTATATCATAATTAATATAAGAATGCGAACAGAAATGTGTGATTTACCTACCTCTTAGAATAATTTTATTATTGATTGCTTGTAATGTCATCAACATTCATGGAGATTATGTCGTTCACTCTGAGAATAGCTTCTGGGATTATTCCAAGTGGTGTCTCCAAATTTCTCACAAATAATTCCAGGCAATCAATGTCGGAACCACGAAATTCACCAGCAACGTGTGAATTTTCATATAAACTAAATTTTGTCTTTTTACCTGTAAGATAAAGAAAATATGACAACATAACAGAAGAATTTTCAGAACAATGTGTTCAAACAAATTACATAGATACTAGTCTATATATATAATCCTAGGTATTATATTTCACTTATAGACATATAAAATCATTAAAATTTCTTAAAAAAATTATTTGAATTCTCTCCTATCGCGCATTATATAAGTTAAACAAAAATGGAGTCTCTTTATTGGCGCCATATTCAAGTATTACTTCGAATAGAAATAGGTTACGATATTATTTATTGTCTCGAATTATTGTAAAAATAGAATATTTATTCGAAAAATACAATCGATTTTAACGTTATTGTTGTTATTATAATTAAATGAAAATATATATAAACTGATGAAAAACAGAGAAAACTTACCGACAATACCAGTTATCACACGTAGAAAACGTTCTCGTAAGAATGCACGCGCTTCTTGTTTCTCTGATGTCGAAAAGTCTAATTCTATATTTTTTTCATTACTTTCATCATTCTGTTCTTCCTTTTCAATCATTTTTTGTAACAAAATATTTTGACGATTCAACACCAGATCTTCACTTATGGCGGAGGAAAAAGTGAGGGAATCGTTCGGCTATTACATTTTGCGCGCGCATCTTTCATCTGTGCGCGCTAAATTTAAATCTACAATATGATAGCATAAGCACTACGAGATCTTTTATTAATAATTTTATTCGATACAAGTTTGAGCTTTTTTTATAAGATTATAAATACATAATATAATTTGTATTTTCGATGACATATAATCATACATTTGTTTTATATCGATAAATATAAATTTGGAGAGTTTTTAATTAATATCAAAATAATTATGTTATTAGGAAGTGACCGTCTATAGCCCACATTTTATAATAGGAAAGCTTTTAGAGTCACGCAATTATCTTATTTATTCCGATATCTAGGAAACATACTTTCTCGAACATGAGGGTAACCCGCAGATTTTAAAGTTGGTCTAGTGAACCACTCGAGTTTCTCTTCACTTTTGAATCGATCACAGCAAAGCGAGGATGAGCTCCTTAATCGTTCTATTTTCAATCGTCATTCTTTGCGGTAGAGGTAAGAAATAGAACAAACAAACAAAAATATTTTATAATAATTCGTAAAACGTTTAAATTAAATTAATATTTTATTGGCGAATTTTTGTAGGAGTGAATTGCGATGACGTCACGAAGGCGCTCAAACCCGAAAGTACGATGATTTTAAAGAATAATGACAGTAATTCGTTGGCAAAGGAAATATCATGGTCAAGTCTGATATCGAAACGATTGGAATCAATGAATATCAAAAATACGGAAAAGCATGAAAACGATAAAATAAATACTATGGAAATGTTTAACAAGCGGAAGTCGAAATTCTTAGGAAGTTTAGCTTTTCTAGCCGGACTTGGTTTTGGTGGACTTGCTGGTGCTGCTTCATCAACTGTGAAAGCCTATGCAAAGCTTCCTCAAGCCTCAATAGCCATGAATTTTGTTCCTTCGAAACAAGGGCCTTATTTAGCCGCTTATTACGATCCTTATCCTTTTGTACCTCATCCTTATCTATACCATACTCCTTTGGGATTCTATCCTTTTCTTGATCCTTTGAAATTACAATCTCTTATTAGTGGATCGTCTCAACAAAATGGGGCCGATCGTCCGGATCAAATAATTGCTGTGCTCGGCGACAAGCGACCATCTGATTCTGATGATAGCGAGGAGGAGGAATATATAGTGGAAAAAAAGAAAACAGATAAATCAAAATCTTCAAGTCGTCTCGAAAATCGCGTCGGAAGTGCGGAATCTCTTATTAGTAGCAGTGTCAATAGAAGAACAGAAGGAGAGGTAAGAATTTAACAAATATCATATTGAAACCAGAATGATGAATCACATGACATACATTTCAATGTCTTTCTATTTATCCGTCTTTACACTTTTATACGTAGATAATTATCTTACCGTTCGGATAATCTACGATAGATCTTTTACGATTGTTCATTGAGATCGCAGTTTACGATCTTTCCGTATTTCTTTTCTATCGGCAATTTTGATTCCGTTACTTTTTCATTTTTACAGATGACGAACAAAATTGTTACGTGTGAAACACAAAAGAAATCCGAGGAAAAAGCACATAATGTATCAAACGAGGATACTACGGTGTACGATTTCGAAGATCTTCAAGAAGATGCCGATAATTCGAGAGCGACCACAAACAGAAGAAAAACTAAAGTCAACAATTCAACGACTTCCAGGCCAAACAGTGATATTACTACAATATCTGATTCTACATCTCAATCTACCACTATCAACGTAACCATAACAAATTCAACGATGAAAAGTAATACAACATTTTCGCCATTTTTGGGTTATTACGATGGTAATCCACAAAACATAGATAATATTGATCTCACTTCTGATATGCTACCACCCGTTTATCAAGAACATAATCCAATCAATTATCATTTACCTTACGAAAGACCTGCCAATTTTTATCCCGATGAAAGATACAATTTTTATTCGAATTCCTTTCCAAATTCATATCCTTCTGGGCCATTTTTCTCCGAACATCTATCAGATTATTCGAGTAACGATTTCGATCGATATGTATACCCATCTGATAATAATTCTCCGCCATATGTCAATCAGTTTAAATCTCTAAAATATAATTAATTTCATCTATATATGTATATATATACATACATACACAGATCTAGCAGAATGTTCATCTTATCATTGAGAATATTATACCGCCGAATGAATGTTCAGTTTTAGTTTTTAAAAAACATGGTTATGCAGAATAGATTTGTAGAACACATTTTTCATTTTCCCTATATTTAAGTAAATATATAGATTTTTATTTTTAGATCTACTTATTAGTTTTAAGTAATAGCTTAATATATATATATATATATATATATATATATATATATAAATTTTTATTATTTTTCATATGCGCCTGTCTTCTTGGGATAATGTGAAAAAAAAAATATATATATATATATACATACTTATATGTATCTATTTTTTCTTTGAATATTTATAGACAAACAAAAGAAAATAGAAAAAATGGTGTCAAATATTATTCTTCATATCTCGACATTAACGTTTCTATTATTTTAATATTATTTCAATTATCAATATCGTTATGTTATTTAGAATAATTACGTTTAACATTTTACGTCGATAAGAATGTTTCGAATAAAAAATGTTTCAAGAGAAACGTAAATTTATACAGATTATATTGTTGGTATTATTTTCTTTTAGAATTGATCGTTAAGGACATATTCTGAAAACATTGTAGAGTTCAAAACGTGTTTGGTATCAGCGACCTCCATACAGTCATAACTACGAGAACAATTCTCTGTAAGAATTTCGTCTGTCAACAAAGTGAACAGTTCTCGATCGGTCGTATATTCGTCAAACAATATTTCTCTTAAATCAGAATAATATTACATTGCTATCATTAGGTTTTGAAAAGAAAACAGTGTGAAATCTTTTATAAGACGTCATCCAGTTGTGTTTAAAGAATTTCGTTATTATATTGACACGTATGTATGTATCAACATCTTTTAATCTGAATTTTTTATCGAGTAAATAATTATGAATGTTGCCTAAGTGAAAAATTTGATAAAATTTTTTTATATCGATCTATATCATAATAAGATGGAACTATTACAAGAAATATATATATATATATATATATATATATATATATATATGTAAATATATATGTATATATATATATATACATATATATATATATATATATATATATGTGCGTGTGACATTGACGATCAGCGTTAATGTATTTAAAGAAGAACGTTTAAACGATATCGAGAAGACATTAACTTTATAAGTAAATCTACGTAATTACGTTAATATATATATTTAAAGAAAAATATTTAGAAGATTTCGAGAAGGCATTAATTTTATAAAAGAATCAACATACTAATCGTGACTTTAAATTTATTAAATTATCTCTCTTCTCGTGAATTCGTATTAACTGTATCATTATCATCATTTTTATCATTCGAACGAAAATATGTACGAACGTGTACGTATATTTATAACTATTCGACATGATTACATTTTGACGATAGATACTTATAACCCCGATAGAGAAAGAGATAAGAGAATCGCGTTTTTACAGCCGCTCTTAAGTGACATTTCACGGGACTTTATTTGCACAATTGTTTGGACATTCGTGCGTGATCATATGGACGCAGAAAATCCTTGAAACTGTAACACAAATAATTTGTCACGGAATCGAGTAGCGGTTATATAGATATAATATGTTTTACTACATATACATATGTACATACGATATGTTAAAGAGAATTGAATGATTTTAAAGAACAAGTAGATTAGAAACGATATTTTTTACTTTTTTTCTTTTCTTTTCTTTTCTTTCTTTTATTTTCTTTTTTTTTTTTTTTTTTGATAATGCAATTCACTCAGTATCACTCGTAGTAAAAACATAGGCAATCTATTGTTTACTTTATCAAATGAACACAAGGATGCTAATCAATTGCATTATCAAAATGAAACGATGCGAGTACACTTCGAACTGCTCCGTTTTGTCTTCTTTTTTTTTTCCTCTCTCTATTTCTATTTCTATTTCTATTTCTATTACTATTTCTATTTCTATTTCTTAACCGTTTCTTTAGTTTGATCGTAAGGCCTTCTTTTTAACACCGTATATATGAGAGAAGAATAATCGGAAATAAATCACGGCTCGTCTCCGCACAGTCTCCGCCTTGTCTCGGATTTAATACACGACTCGCTCTTCCGTCAGTCCATGCCGACCAATTGGACGACTCGCGGCAGCTCCCAACGAAGAAACCTGTTTTATTTTCGGACGAGTTTGGAGGGCCGGGCTTCTCGTCTATTTCGAGAAGGCCGCTGCCGCCACCGTTCTGGTATTGTATCTGCAAAGGCACACGAGTACATTGCGAATTTTCACTCACGATCCTCGATCAATTTTTTTATTATTTTTCTTTTCAAACTTTTTTCATTTAATATCGTTTCGAACATTTTCAGAATTTTTCTATTCCATTATTTTCTCACTATATCAATTTCTACGATAAAAATTAATCAAATTTTATATATATATATATATATATATATATATATATATATATATATATATATATAAATTAATATTCCGAGGAGAGAATTATTTTTAATTGTATGCAATTGAATTTTTGCTTATCTCAAAACACAATATTTCTTTTTTTTTCCGTCATTATTACATAACCATAGTCATCATCATCATCATCATTACACGTTATTACGCTTGTAATATTAATTCATAAGCATCGCATTTTAATAAACATATATTAATGTAAACATGATAAAATTTGATATTGATATCTATTTAACAAATAAGAAAGATATCTCTTGTTTATATTAATAAATACTCATTAAGAGTAGCCGATTTTATTCTGTAAAAGATTATGATAATTCACGTTTTTTCGATAACAATGCGACAAAGATAAAGTTTGCCACGTGCTAAAAGTCTTAACATATAGATATACATATAAAACACACAGCATGGATCGAACAGCTCCGGTGAACGCGGAATCGCGTGCACGATTATGCAACAACGCGTACCATAGGAAACGATCAACTTCCTTTACGGAAGTGGTAAGCACTTTTTGGTGCAGCTGATACTATCAGCTGATTTCGCGCCGACGGGCTTAACGAACGACGTTCCTTTTTGAACGAGTTATCATAAATCATTGTCCTAGAAAGACGACGAATTGTATTTCCGTAACTCTGTATTATATTTTTCCATTAATAATTGATATAACTATTATTTTTATTATAATTCGCGACGATAATTTTTTTTTCTTTTTCTTTTTTTCTTTTCTTTTTCCATTGCCGATCGCACATTTTATATTTGCTAATTAATCTGTCATTTTGACAGATCAAAAAAATAAAGAAGAAAGAAAAATAATCAGAAACCAAAACGTACAAATATACGATTGATATATTTTCAACGTCCCATCGACAAATTTGTTCCCATCGTATATTATCGTATAAATAATTAATTAAAAATAAGGAATCATTTTTTACAGAGAACATAAAATCACGTATTTCATTCGAAAGACGAATATTTAACCGCATTATTATCTTTCAAGCTTTCAACGTATGTCTATTCATCCCTATATCTCTCTTTCTTTTCTCTCTTACTTATCAACGGGCACGCCAAAGGCGTGAATTTGCCTATCCACGATATACTCGCAGTCTTCGTAAAGAATTCCAATGATCGTCTATCGATCGAGGAAAATCAGCGGTACTTTGTCGGCTCGCCTCGAGGATACCTAAGATATATCGAATTAGATCTGGTCTCTTTAAATCTAAATATACGTCGAGTGTCAGGGTTGAACGCCCTGGGCTTTCCGGTTCTTGGCTCATATACTGTGCTTCTCTCTCTCTCTCTCTCTCTCTCTCTCTCCCTCTCTCTCTTTCTCTCTTTTTTCTTCCTTTCTTCTTTTTCCATTTTTTTGGTTTTCTTTTTTTTTTTCTTTTTTTTTTTTACGAACTCTTACACCACCTCGTCTTCTTCTTCTGATGTCTCTGCGTCTTTTCCATTTTCTTCTCTTTCTTTTTATCATGTAGCTTCTTCTCTCTTTCTCCCTCATGTTCCACCATTTTTCAAAGCGAAACCTAATAGCCTTGTATCCTCTAGGACACTTCAGGACTATTTCCTGCGAGTACACGTTGGACGAGCCGGACAGGAAACCGCAAATATAAAGCCCTTACGGTATTCCAATAACATTATATGTATGCATTATTGCTACATATATATATATATATATATATATATATATATATATATGTATAAACATATGCTTATTTTGTAAGTTTGTACATCACTTAGATTTCAATAGCAGGAAACGTTTCAATTTTTATTCAAATTGATTGAATATGCAAGTGTATGAATTTCCGGCCGGTTAAAATCTAGTGCAACGGTTAACTGGTACAAGGTTTATCTTGAAATCCTTTTGTTAAAATGGTTTTATCAATGAATGTAGAAAGACGTGTATATATATATATATATATATATATATAGACGTAGGACAATGTAATAATAATAGTAATAATTGGGATAATATTTTTGTGATAAATATATTTTATTAATTTCTACTTATTCAACGACATCAGTGAATAAATTGTTTATATAATTGTTAATTATTTATAATGAATAATTGAACAAACAAATAAATGATTATGTTATATAGGTGTTATATCATTGTCCATTGCGCAATAATTTGCAAACAATTTTAATATTGGTTCAATCCTGTCCAATCCGTTTTTATAATTAATCATTCGCGTATCTTATATAATCAGATATATACATATATATATATGTATATATATACATTAGTTATATACAACAACTAGAAAGAATATATATACATATGTAATATATGTACATACATATGTATAGAAATGTTAGTTTAAACGTTAGCAACCGACTACGAGCGCGATTTTAGAATCACTTTTCGCAACGGATCTTCCCGCGAATCTTCTTCCCTCCTCCTCCCTACCCCTTTCCTTTACCCCATTCTCGCCGGTGGCCGTCTTCTTTGTCGTTCCGCGTTTAGCAGTGAGCAAAGGGTGAGCCTGCCGATCGAGTATGCATCGCCAGGGACGACATTAGCATCGTACACCATCTGAACGAGAAGAGTTTACAAGAGCTATCAAATACTTTTTCAATGTAGTACATAAGAAGTTTTCGTTAATAATGATAAACCTGATAAGTACAGTGCACGATATCATTTTAATTACATTTTCTTATTTATTTATCTGTTTCCAAATATATATCTACTATTATATATTTCATTTTATCAATTCTCAAATTAAGGTCACTCTCTCTATCTCTCTCTCTCTCTCTCTCTATCACTCTCTCTCTCTCTCTCTCTCTTTTGCTCACAGACAGTAGTAGGATCGATAAGATAAAAATAAAAGATTGTTTTCTCGCTTTTATAAAAAAAAAATTGTTAGCTACGTTGACTTGAATTTTAATGATGTTTGCGTGACATTTTGCACGAATTTTTCAGCAAATTCGAAAACGTCAAAATAGAAAAGAAAAGATAAAGTAATTAAGAGACAGCCCTGCGGACAGAAGTTTAAGCGTCGGTGCGTGCATCACGCGCGTGCAGTACGCGCGTGCACTGACATAGACGGAGCCGTGCGTGCTCGTGCAAGCGTGCGCGCGCGCGTTCACGCGACATGTGCACGGCAAACGGAGAAACGAAACGGTCCGTTTTCTGTGTGGATATGCGTAGACGCAAAGCACGCCCGGCTAAGAACCATGGAGTTTGTAGGGTTTGGGGGACGACGGAGGAGAGACAGCTGTGGGGCAGCTGGCAGCGCGTGCCACAAACCTATGGGGTCTCCTTTCTCGACGACGACGACGACGACGACGACGACGACGACGACGATGACTACGACTACGACGAAGACGATGCAACTATATCATAAGAGAAAGAGAAGGAAAGATGGAGAGAGAGAGAGAGAGAGAGAGAGAGAAAGAGAAAGAGATATTTAACACATTGAGTCTCATATCGATCACAGGTTACTCTAATTTGAAAATTTTACTTTTCGAATGTTTTTAAAAGAGAAATAGAGAAAGAAAGAGAGAGAGAGAGAGATTCGCAAATATTGTAATATTAATTATATAGCAATTGTTGACGACAAAGTACAGTAGAAAACCGATGACATAATTTATGATATAACATGTACTTATGATAGATAGATTATATCAAGTGAAACTAGAATAGAAAAAAGAAAACAATATATACATATTATATACATATATATGTATAATATGTATATATATATATATGTGTGTATGTGTGTATGTAAATATAAACACATGAATATATATATATATATATATATATATATATATATATATATATAAAATCATTTTTAACATCAAATAAATTCAAAATAATTAATATATATATTTTATGTCTGTGATACCGAAAAGAAAAATAAAAAATATAATGAAATAGGAAATTAAAAGATTTTAAAAGTAAGCAGGTGAGCACGAAAATGAACGCTCGCGATACTTTTGAGAGAAGAAAGCGAAACGATCGAATCTGATACGCAACGAAGTTATCGACGAGTGATCGTTAATCGTCGAAGCGCAAAATATGATAAAACAATGTACTGCCTTTATAACGAAGATCTTCCTTGTGTTCTGTAAAGATTATTGAAATATGAACAGAGTCGCGAGCGAGAACTCAGTGAATGGAAAGAAAAAAATCGCGCTTCGATGGGCCACAGCAGAAAGCGATGCGATATACAAGGAAACTTGCGGAAACTTTCGCTTTTATCGTGACGACGTTACCGTAACGCCAACGACGATGAATCCGTCCTTGTTTCGTTTCCTAACGTACCTACATACATGCATATGTACATTCGCTCTAGCGTTTCAAAATCTTTAGCTCAACTTTGTACTATTTTTCTTTTCTTTCTTTCTTTCTTTTTTTTTTTTTTTTTTTTCCTACATAAAATATCGTCACGGCCATACGTATTTCTTACTTGACTTGCAAATCATTTTAAAAATTTCACTAATTACCTTCTCTGCTGAATTATTTCATAGCAATGTTTCAGAGCAACTTTATTCTCCAATTGTATATTTATCAGTTAACGCAAAGGGAAAACTTTCCCATTAATTTCACAACGCAAATCAATTCTTATATTTATCGAATTCTAACGGTATATTTGTTACATCCTATGATATATCGTAACAGATTTTTACGATTACTTTAACGTACCTTAACTTTGTAATTTAATTATTAATTAATACAAAATTTTTTTATTCTTATATACTTGATTCGTGTAAATTTTGAAAATGTATTCTTTCTTTTACCCTTTCTTTTCTTTTTCTTCTTTTTCAAATATTCTTATTATGTATTATCTTATTAATATATACATATATTTATATAATATGAGAGAAATATGAAAGAAGAAGTTTGGGAGAAGAGAAGGTATTCTAAAATCAGAATGAATTGAAAATAAGAGAACCAAGCTAAGATTAATACTTGAAATAGCGATATTTTATAAGACACGATATACAACAGAATTCGTTTGCTACGACGCACTCGAAATCATCCCTACCTTCATCATTAGCTCCCCAACTTTTCAAGGTTTATGATCGGTCGTTCGTCGTTTAGAAAACTGTTGAAATATGGAAGACGATAAAACTGTAATCCCTTAGTTTGTTTTAACATTCGACATTAGCTCAGGCAAAATTCCACCAGTAACGTGTTCGAACATTATTTATTTCAAGGCTGAAACGAGCCGATAAACAAACAGAACTTCCTCATTGCCTCTATCCACTGTTCGTAAAGTATCTTATGTATTGAGAAATCTTGAAAAATATGTAATACGTGAAAATATCAATTTCTACAAAATTAAACGGATTACTTTTATTCTGATTATTAATTTTTTTTTTTTTTTTTTTTTTTTTTAATAATTAATCTATCGTTTATAAAAATATATATTAACTGGTCAATAATATATAGAAAATAATTAGTATATGTCAATTTACTAATTACAATATATGTAACTATTATTAGAAACTTTGAATCTCTAAGAATTAAGATTTTCGATTATGTTTAATTTCATCATTCTGATCATTGTTTTTCGCTCTAAATAATAATTAGATTGTTTATACCGAGAGAAAGGAAGAAAGAGAGAGAAAGAGAGAGATAAGAGAAAAGTGAAAGAAATAAAAAGAAAAATAAATGAAAAAAATAAAAATAAAGAAAAAAAAAGGAAATGTGTATAAACGCATTGGAATTGGACGCAGCTGGGAAGGTCGGCGGGCTTTTCTCGAAAGGTTTTTCGTTCGTACGAAAGAAAAGAGATCAGCGGGTTCAAAGCCTTCGAGGGAGCGTTTCAGGTTGGCGAACATCTGCCGTCCTCCACGACGATAATAATTCGAACAGCTGATACCTTTCTACCTCGGTACAATTCGGCTTGCCTCGGTTACTCTCGGTAGTTATGAATCTTCCGTGGCGATCGTTCACGGTGCCCTGTTCGTCTTCTTCTTCACGATTTTACTTCGAAGGGTGAAAGAAAAGAAAAGGGAAGACCACCATCTTTCTTCTTTCTCGCTCTATCTATCTATATATTTCTTTCTCTCTCTCTCTCTCTCTCTCTCTCTCTCTCTTTCTCCCTCTTTCTCTCTGTCTCTCTCTTTCTCTTTCTCTCTCTATCTCTTTCTTTCTCTCTCACTCACACTCTCACTCTCACTCTCACTCTCTCTCTTTCTCTTTCTCTTCCTTTCTCTCAACACGTTTGCGTTTCATCTTTCCTCGTGCGATCGCCGGAACGCGTTTCGGAAAAAGAGGGCAGGAAACGCGTGTGACGTAATCATCCGGGTTAACCGGTTAAAACGATTTTTGCACGTTTTCGAAAAAAACAAAACAAAAAGAAAAAAAAAGAAAAAAAAAAGAAAAAGAAAAAAAAACCAAGAAAAAGAAAAGGAAAAGGGGAAAAGAAAAAATAAAAAATCATTTGTTATTTCAAACAATAGATAATAATTTTTGATCGAGGTAGTGTATATTCGAATCCATGGGAAACAAAATCGATATTTATTAATCTGTTTAAGTAAAAAAGAAATAAAATATTGATCTTTGTCATAGATTTTTTTTATGAGAAGAATAACAACTCTTATTCGTTCGTTAAGTGGGTAAGAGAAATGAAAGTTAAAAATATCCTAATATATTTGTACTAGGTTCATGTACTAGTTGAGACATCCCTGAGTGTACTATGTAGTAGGGAAGACTTTTCGACCAATGAGAAGACTCGACATGGAGGGATCCTGCGAACTGGCGCGCCGTATGGTATTCCCAAACTGTAAAGCGGTTCGACATTCGCACGTGGGCATTCGATCGTGTCGGATGTTCGCGTTAAGCTCAGATATAAGAAAAAACGACAACGTACTAGTACATATATACTTATAAATACACGATACAGTCACTAACACCGTCACAACTATTATTGGCACTCGTGTCGTCGTCGTCGTCGTCGTCGTCGTCTTTATCATCATCAGCATCATCATCATCATTATCGTGAATTTAGTGAGAGAGAAAACTCATCCTTAGTTTCTTCCTTATAGCTCTCATCGACAAGTGATCTTTTTAAATCTCCCGCGTTTTTTTTTCCTCGAAGTAATCGACGTTATCGTCGCGTTGTTATCGTCGTCGTCGTCGTCGTCGTCGTCGTCGTCGTCGTCGTCGTCGTCGTAGTTGTCGTCGTCGTCGTCGTCGTCGTCGCCGTCGTCGTCGAAAAAACGCCAACCGAGCGTCGCCTTTCTCCTTCCTTTTTTTTTTTTTTTCACCAAGATAGTGTGCCATCGTTCTTCTCTCCCCACTACTACTACTACTACTACTACTACCGTCATATACCTACCACCCCTTTGTCGATCACAAGCAAGTTTAACGCGTTAAGAAATAGTTCGTGTCCGATCAACGAACGACGCACATCGCGTCGCACGAGCTTTGGGTGTTTATATGCGCTCTCGGTGTACAACTTATTCGTTGGATTATTAATTAACAGTGGGATTATTTTACGTGTACGAACAAGTGTAGAAGAAACATCGACGAAGAAAAAAGAAGTGAGTTTTCATCTCCTTTTTTCATCTCCTTTTTTCTTTTCCTTTTTTCTTTTTCTCTCTCTCTCTCTCTCTCTCCTTATATATATATATATGTCTTTCTATTTCTCTCGCTCTCTTTTTTTTTCTCCCCTATCAATTATATTCGACGTACATATGTTTCGACGTAGACATTTTTCACGTGCCAATTTATTTCTGTCTTTCTCTCTCTCTCTCTCTCTCTCTCTCTCTCCCTCTTTTCTCCTCTCTATGTATATAAGTGGGATCGTGATAGCAAGGGTATATCTATCATTGTACATGTCTATTATCTATTTGCAACGTTCCAATTTCGCATTTTCTTCGCGCGTTAATTCTAAACTTATATGACGTAGTTAAATACATTTTTAATTGATCATATCGAACGGAACTGTTTAATGCAATTTTATACAATAAAGCCGACGTTAATGTCGATCATAAAAGTTATTTAAATACATTATTATAAAAAGATAAAATATTGAAACGTATGAATGCCTCTGAGAAGTATGTAATTTTGGTGCAACTTTGTGAAACGATCGAAAGAATTCTCGTCTTTTAGACTTTCTTCTTGTTCGAAAGTTGTTGCACATTCGTTCAATGGACTTTCATTTGATAAGAAGAATAGCTTTGCAGAGAAGTGCAGGTTTCGACTCGGTTAACTAACCGCTTTTCTTCGAATACATTACGTACATATATATATATATATATATATGTATGTGTGTGTGTGTGTGTAATATGTATGCAAAAACAGAGACAGAAATAATTCGATTGTTAACAATAAACAATTTCTAATGTGGCTTTTCCAAAGGGACGAGAAAAGAGAAATATTTTCTATCGGGTGTACTCGCGCCATCTTCGTGGAAAAGGAAAAAAAGGAAAAAAAAAGAAAAAGAAAAAAAAAAAACAAGAAAAAAACGAAAAAAAAAGAAGAAGAAAGACAGAGATAAAAAAAAATGCCTATTCCTAATGGCCGAGTTTGTATTTCCGTTTGTATATATAGTATTCATATATACATACACATATACACTATGCTATATGTGTAATGAGAAATACAACGTGTATAGGCAGTTTGTTTATTTTTCATTCGCTTCTCAACGGTGTCTCGATCGGTTCGTGTTCGATCGTTGCTTGTTAAACCAGACGATTTTTCCTTCTTCATTCGACGTCTCTCTCTCTCTCTCTCTCTCTCTCTCATCTTCGTATAAAGTACATATTTGTAATTGTATACTTTTCGAGAAATATGTTCATTATAACGCGATTGAAGTTAGCCACTCGAAAAAGGACTACTTTCGCTAGCTGGTTATTATGGCGTTGAGAATCATGCTCGATGGTTTCACAACCGTAGACATACAGGATTTAAAGGAAAAGTCTGTGTTTACACGACGAACGGCGAACTTTTTCGAGTTGGACCAGGCTGCCTGCCTCGGGCAACACGATCCGCCTGGAAATCTCCCTCGGCACTTTGCCCGAATGGCCGTTCTTTCTTTCTTTCTTCCTTTCTTTCTTTCTTTCTTTCTTTCTTTTTCTCTTTCTTTCTTTTTTTTTTCTTTTTCTTTTTTTTTTTTTTTATCTTCCTTACTTTTCTCTTTTTTTCTTCACGACAAAGATTTTACATCGATAAAAATGAGAGATACTAAGTATTCCAAACCATGTTTACCAACCTTTCGTAGATCGAAGATATAAATATATATATATATATATATATATATTGAGATGTTTTTCTTTAAAGAAAAAAGAAAAAAACAGAAGAAAAGAAACAAACGATTTGATAAAACATAAACGATAATCTTTGTACCATCGAAGCGACTAGTCTTTTTTGCTTCTATTCCAATGAGGATTTTTCTTTTTTTTTCTTTTTTCTTTTTTTTTCTTTTTTCTTTTTTTTTTCTTTTCTTGATTCTACTTCATTCGATAATTAACGAATAAAATTAATATTAAGTTTATAGGTCATTAAGAATAATTGTAATAACGGATTGATTCGATTAAACAGTAGAAGGTTAATCGATAATTAACGCATTGGTCAATTTTATGACGATAGAAAATTACTTTCATATGTTTCGAGATATATTACATTTTCGATTGACTGTCATTTTAAATATGAGTATGCATATTTTTAATATATTATCATAATTTTATTTTTTTTTTCTTTCTCTCTTTTTTTCTACGATATATAGAATACCTCCGATATATAGATAAATGTATTTTAGCAAGAAATAATATTTTTACGATGAGCGTATAAATAATACATCCATCCATTTTCTCATTTATTAATGCATATTTTCTCGACGAGTAAACATTGTTTTCCCCGATTTAATCGATTAAAATTGAATTTCAATTGGATTTTGAAAAATGTGCGCAAAATGTGGCCATCGTGCGTACGCATTTACCTCCTCATTGATCGTGCTTCAACAAGTGTTTCCACATGAGATGCAAACAATTCGATAATCGTGTTATCGATGTTTCGTCGAGCTGCCCATTGAAAACTCTCTCTTTCGAAATTTTTAAAAGTTGATGAGAAAAGTTCCCGTGATAGATCGCCGATAAAATTGTCTTCTAATTTTCTAATCTTTCTCTCTCTCTCTCTCTCTCTCTCTCTATATATATATATATATATATATATATATATTTTTTTTTTTTTACTTGCCACTTGTAAATTTAAATAACGATTTGTTTTTTCCCCTCAAATTCACATTGTAATTATTATTATAATGCTTGTTGTAAAACGTTGTAGAACATATTTCAGTGTACTATAAAAAAATTTATTTACTTTTCCTTTTTCGATTTCGAAGAGATTTTACTTCGGATATAATTATTTTTTTCTTTTTTCTCCCCTCAACCCCAGCCCCCCTCTCCCTCTCTCTCTCTCTCTCTCTCTCTCTCTCTTTCTTTCTCTCCCCCGTAGCTCTCACTCCAGAAAGTTTTAACTGTCTATATACTCGTAAGATTCGTAGCTTTAGTATAATAAACTTCTTTATTTCTTTCTCTGTCTGGCCTTTGTGACTTTGGCCGAGAAGATATTTTCGTGGGCAAAATTGAGCGCGTGGCAATCGGCCAGCATCGAACGCGCGATAAAACGGCTTATATACGTCGTGACGATGATATAGGATATTTGTCCTATGCCATCGAAAATTTTAATTTATCCTAGTGCGTTCACTTTACTACCATCAAACGACGTGAACTTCTATTGTGTCAGAGTGAGTAATCGATTTGACGAAGATCGAGTTATGACTAACTCAGCTGTGTTCCCGCTTAACGGCTGTTGTTCTTTCTCGAAGCAGTACTTTCTCTACCTAGGGTTCTAACCGTCTACCTGAAGGGACGACTGGAAAGAATGAAAGGTTTTTCAAATATCCGTTACTTTTGGTTTTTAGATATATAGTATTGGTCATCTATGGTCATATTGAAACAATGACAGTCGTAAACTTTCATAGAAAGAAAGAAAGAAAAAAAAAATAGCAACTTGTTGCAACCAGTTACATAAATCAATAAAGATTATTTTGAAAATGAATGTTATTTTAAAAGTAATGTCCTAAAAGGACAGATATATTTCCGAGGTTAAAGTTATATAAAAAATATAATTTTCATGTATGAACATTAATGTTTATATATAAATATTTGATCCTTCGGATTAACAAATATGCTTTTTCGTAAGATATAAAATGTTCAAACATATCAGACGTAAAGATTTTCTTTTTAACATATAATAATTATTGTGTTCCTTTTCGAAGTCTTTTTTTATTGACAAAGAAAATTATCTTTCGACGTATCATCAAGTTACATTATTGACGATAAATAAAATGTTACAAGTTCGGCCATCGGCATTTATTATATCTTTTCAAAGACAGTTAAGTGAACGCTCGTTAAAATCGCATGGACAATTTTCGTGTTAGACTTCTACATGATAACGTTCAGGTTGTATTCGTCAAATAATGCCATTTATCTTATGGTCGTTGTTCATCATTGTTGTTGCATTCAGGTAAGCAGCTTTTATTGCCCAACCGATCGTCTTGGTGAGGTTTGCGACTAGGAGGAGGACGTCTAGGACGTTCCGAAAGAGAGGGCAAAAAGGGATAGAGAAAGAGAGAGAAAGAGAGAGAGGGTGGGAAAGGTTAGTGGAGGAGTAGAAGAAGTTGGAGGAGGATGAGGATGAGAAGGAGGAGAAGGGGGAGGTGGAGGAGGAGGAGAAGGAAAGGAGCCGAACGCACTACAACAATGTGATTATACGCAGTGCTGCACCGGTTTTCTGCAGCAGCTGCCGGATCGTTTTGGGGGATTCGGCAGAAACGAACGAACGAACGGACGTCGGTTCCCGAGTAAAAGGGCCCGGTGTTGTTTGTGGTGGGGGTAACGACGGTCAGGGAGAGACTAAACCTAGGTGAGACGAGCTGTGTTGGGAGGAACGGAGAGGGAGGTACACGTTGGGTCCTTGCCGAGGCCTGGTGTGCACAATGAGAGAGGGACGCAGCCCGCTTCAGGCAGCTCTCAAAGAGGGAGGAAAAGAGATGAAAAGAGAGGGAGAGAAAGGGAGAAAGAGAGGACCTTCCGTTTCTGCAGGCTCCATCGCTGAAACTCGAAAGGCGAGAGAGAACCTTACGAAAAATACCCTATACTCGGTCTACCTGAGCAAGGCATAGGCCTTAAGCTGTGCTACCTCCCTTTTTCAGGCTCTTCCAACCTTGAATGGAGGTCAGGGTTCCCTCCTCCTTGCCCTTTTCTTCTCCTTCCTCGACGAGACTTCTCTAGCTAGTTCTCTCTCTTTCTGTGTTTCTCTCTCTCTCTCTCTCTCTCTCTTTCTTTCTCTCACTCTTTCTTTCTCCTTCTCCTTCTCTCGCGGCTTCCGTGCAAAGGGGGATTTTTATCTGTTCGCTTTGTACATGCTGAAGTCATCGATTCGTCGAGAGAGAGAGAGAAAGAGAGAGAGGGAAAGAGAAAAAGAGAGAGAGGGAAAGAGAAAAAGAGAAAGAAATGGCTCGTGACGAAGGGAAAACCGTTTTCGTTCCTTTTCGATCGTTTCTGCACGACAATAACAGGATGCATTGAATAGTTTAGAACTGGGAGATTTTTAAAGATTATATAAACAAAGTATTTAAAAAAAAAAAAATCTACGGAATTTAAGCAATTAAGATTAGGCGATATTTAATGTCGAGTTAATGATTGATTTTGAACGATTAGAAAATATTATTATATCGGGGAAAGAAATCATATCACATAAAATCAATTAACATTTAAGGATAATTTTATCCAATTGGAACATGTTTTCAAATTATTACTATTTTATATTTCCAGAAAGGGCAACCTTGCGTTAGTTTGACCTAGATGCTGTTAAACCAACGGCACGCCTGATTTCTTTTCATCCCTAAAGTACCAAATAAATTGTCAAGATTGATCAAGTGGTTTTGTCGTCCGGCGGTGACATCGCCAAAATTTGGAGGATGTTGATGCCCGGTGCCGCCGGTCTCAGTGCCGTGGGCGCTGTGGGAGCACCAGGCCCGGACGAGCTTGTTTCCGGGCTGGGTGCTCTTGCGGGTGCCACACCTCAGCAAAAAGATACCACCTGGACTAAGTTATTCGTTGGCGGTCTACCTTATCATACGACCGATAAAAGTCTAAGGGAACATTTCAGTGTTTATGGGGATATCGAGGAAGCCGTTGTCATCACCGACAGACAGACTGGAAAAAGCAGGGGCTACGGTTTCGTGAGTAATGATTTGTATCATTTGTTTGTATCATTGTATCGTATATCTTAACCATATTTGCATAAACAGATTGGACTGATAATTATTATCAAAAGGAAAAAAGAAATTGTTCTTAACAAAACGTTTAATTAACCAGATTTATTACAATAACAATTAATGAGGATGTTGTTAGTATTGAAAAAATTTATTCGTACGAGTTTAATTTCACTATAGACTTTACTGTAGGCCGTTATCATCGAACATGAAGCTTATTATAATAAAATGAATTACTAATATCTAGTCAAATGAAAGTACACACGAAGAAATACGTATGTACATACTTTTAATCTCATCGGAGCTTATGCTCGTATGATTTACGACTTGAATCGAGTTTGTTTCTCCGTGAAGGAAATCCGGTCCCTATCGATAAACTCGTAAATCATAGTGAACTAGTTTTGCATGCTCTTGTCCGAAATGGACTAACTTTCACACGGTGTCCTCTTGCCGATAAAGTTTTTTTTAGCGAATGTCACGAATGTATAAACGGGATAAAACTCGGTCGAAGAACCTGTTCTTCGTCTTATCATTAGTCTACTTTAGATAACATGGAAATTCGAGCATCGACCTTACGTCATTCTTGTTGATTAACGAAAATATTTTTGTTCACGTCATTTATTTACTCCTTACAACACGACGATCACGTACAAGGTGTCCAGACGTATTGGATCAATCGATTTTGCTCATAGGTTATCATGGGAGACAGAGCGGCTGCTGAGAGAGCCTGCAAGGATCCTAATCCCATCATCGATGGTCGCAAGGCCAACGTTAACTTGGCAATACTCGGAGCCAAGCCAAGGGGTAACTTGCAAACGAGTAAGTTCATTTCTATATACGTTTTTCAAAGTGTTCTTTCATTATTATTTTACATTATCTTTAGAATAGTGACGCGGATAAAAAATATTTTATAAAATGGTTTGAATAACTGAAGTAAGAATGGTATAAATGTATTATAAATTGAAAGTCTTTTTTTTTTTTTATTACGTTTTATCATTGAAATGATAAGACGTTGAAGATCTTTTCATTCTACGAAAAGTTTTGCGATATAGCAATTTTGTTTTATAGATTAAATAAGTTGCTGATACTGTTCTAGTATTTAACATTCTTTCTTTCATTCTTTCTTTCTCTTTTTTTTCTTTTTTTTTTCGAATAGCGTAAAGATATCTCGTTTGATACAATCTCCAGAGAATCTTTGCGATATGTCGGTCCGATGTTTAACCTCGCAAACATTCGATCTATTTTTAAGTGAATAATGAACATTTCGATGCGTTCGAGAAATCGTAAAAAAAATTGAAACGTGAAAGCACGGATGAGTCATACAGCGTTTGCCTTAGGATATTATAGTACTACAGTGCTTGGTTATTCCAAGATCTACAGTTTTACTTATTTCCAGTCTGTTCAGTACCGAAAGCACATAGGCGATCGTTTTACGATTCTGACACTAACACTTAGAAAAGTGAGTGTTCTCTGTAAATCATATTTACCGTACTAAACGTCCAATGATACGTGGCTCGACTCAGTGAGTTTTGTCTTACTGGAAGAACATGGTACGCATTTTGACCTTTGAAGTAGAAAAGACAGATTACATATAAAGATTGGCCGCAGTTTTTGTTTTTCTATGATATGATAAAGATATAGATATTTAAAAAAAAAAAATTCCTTTTTAATATCATATTATGTTTAATTATTCGATCCAAGAGACAACATTGATAGACGAATCTGAATATTCGGGATTATTTTTGTGCTATTAATATATATATATATATATATATATATATATATATGTATTAACAAATTTTGCAAAATTCAAAATAATTATGGTTGGTCACAATGTTGTAATCAAAAACTCTACCCTGTATTCTGTATGCTAGAGATCTCGATCGTAGCTAACTTATCGCATGGTTCACGCGTTTGTTTCTTCAGCTAGATGTTGATAAAGATAGAAGGTAGAGTGGAGTCGCGTTACGTAACCCAGTTTGATCTTTGATCTCAAAAGAGAGAAAGAGAGGGACGATAGCAGAGCACAGAAAGGGCGAGAAACATTTTTGAAAGCCCAAATGAAGTGGTAGTCGCGTTCTCAGCATCTTTCTCACTTGCTTTCTCTCTCTCTCCCTCTCCCTCTCTCTCTCTCTCTCTCTCTCTCTCTCTCTCTCTCTCTCTCTCTCTTTGTCCCTCTGTCTCTCTTTTTCTTAAATGGCTTTAGGCCAACATAGCTTTGGAGTCTGTGTCTAAAATTGCCCTAACGGAGCCACCGACTTTACATTTGTCTTTTCTTTTCTTTTTTTTCTTTCCTCTCCTTTAGCCACGTTCTTTGTTTCAGCCAAATTGCCACTTATTTTTCATTTTTATTTTTTATTTTTACTTCTTCTTTTTATTTCATTTAGACGGATTTAGAAAGTACCAACCATTTCTTTGTGTTCTATTTGCACGTAAAAACCATCGAAATGTAAACGTAGTAGTTCAGGGTCGGCGATTAGAAAACGCAAATAGAAATTAATCGTATATCATTTATGATTTCAGCATTCCCATTTGCTGCTGGCATTCGAGCTGGATATCCTGCGGTGCTTCCAGGTCAATATGGGTGAGTCTATGTTGATGTGATTTTTTTCGAAGTATATTTAAGAACGTAAGTGTTGTAACTTATCGCAGAATATAGACGAAGGAAGTAGCGTAAGAAGCATCGAATCTCAGTCGTAAACATTTTCAAGAACTTTTTCTTTTCTTTGGGGGATTAGATAAACGTAAAAAAAAAAAAAAAAAAAAAAGAAAAAAAAGAAAGCCTATTTTGTTTTCCTTTCCTTTTTTTTTTTTTTTTTTGTTGTCTTTCTAAGTAAAAATCCGATCAATACGACGGATATTTTTTCTCTCCTCCAGAAAAATCGTTTTATATATATTTTTCTTTTTTATTTACCGGCAACGCGTAATTACGTCAATAACGTGTCTAGATAATATAATATACAATACATAGGCATATAAATAAGTGTTCGTTTAATCGCATACGGTTCCGTGAGTGAGATCGTAGATTTTTTTTGTTGAAGACAGTCTTATATATAACGTTTCAGCATCCTGACGCGTGAGCGTAAGGCAGCAAGCAGAGAGTCCTCTTTTCGAGATCCTTGAGAGGGCCGTCGGCCGTTCTAAGGAGCAAAAGTAAAAGAGAACAATAATGAAAGAAAATGATGAAACGAACGTTTGTAAAAGAAAGACTATGTATAACGAACGAAAGAGGCGAGAAAAAGTGAAAAAGAAGTCCATCTACTAAAAGAGAAAGAGAGAGAGAGAGAGAGAGAGAGAGAGAGAGAGAGAGAAATAGAGAGAGAAAAAAACATACGCATATATGAGAAAAGAGGGAGAAATATTCGCGAAAACTGTGAAAGAAGGGGTGAGAAAGGGGGAAAGAGAGAGAGAGAGAGAGGGATAGAGAGAGAGAGAGAGAGAGAGAGAGAGAGAAAGAGGGGAATTGAGAGATAGATAGAGAGGGAGAGAGAGAGAGAAAGAGAAAGGGGATATAATATACGGCACACGCACACGTATACGAAGCCACACGAGTACCTACGAATTTCTTTCGATGAAGTATACACGCTACTTGCAAGGGAGATCTCTTCGGAGGGTTCGGTCTCTTCCTCTTCTTCATCTACCGTATCTCTTTTTTTTTTTTTTGAGTTGTGTTTTTTTTTCTTACTTTCCTTGTTTCTACTTTCTTAGTGAAGTTTACGTTGAAGTGATGAATAATTGAGATTGCGGTTGCTGAGCGAGTTGCGATTGTTTGTTTACTGGTTTTGACTCTTTCTTTTATCTTTATTTTTTTTTTGTTTTTTTTTTTTTTTAAATCTTTTTTTTTTTCTTTTCTTTTTTATCTTATACTTCACTCTTCTCTCTCACACACACACACACATATACATACATACATACATATATACATACATAGACACGTATACTCATACACACATATACATATACCTCTTGTTTCTTAATCAAGCATAATTATAATAATGACATGGTAACGACGATGATAATGAATTTTAACGTGTAACGATACAGCAATAATGCCTGTATGCCTCGAATTCGTTTCCCTCCTTCTGTTAATGCGTTAAAAAAAGAAAAAATAGGAAAAAGTCGAACACTATTTTCTTTGATAACTTTAACATATCGCGAATACGAGGGCTACTGGTGTAAGAATGAAAACGCTCGCGATGTTTTCTTTTATAATTAATCAATAATAATTGTGATCCGATCGATCGATCGATCGATCTTATTAATAACGTGATTATTTGCAATTAGTCGAGCATCAAAACGATCATTATCTTTTGTGCTTTTCGTAATGAATTTTGTCTTCGTTTCTTTCGTAATTGAAAAATATTCACGTGATTATTTCTCTCTTGTTTATTATTTTTTCTTTTTCTTTTTTCTTCTTCTTTTTTTTTTCTTTTTTGTACGCGTTACCTCTGGCAGCGAGATTCCGTTTTTTTCTTTTTTTTTTTTTCAATTTTAATGAGTTTAATTGCCTCTTCGATATTCTCTAAATCGATATGCCCGTATAATATCTTATTTTATCAAACATTAGATATTAGATATTAGACACTAAAATTATTTGTTATCGTAATTTTTAAGGCAAATGTAAACGTACGGATTTTAGAAAAATATTTAATGAACAATGTACAATAGAAAAATTGATATCGGGATCGGGAATAGAATTATAATAAGTTAACAGTCAACGTTTCGAAGTATTCCTGTAGGATCGAATCGAGATTTTTGTTCACGTCTCGGGAGCCATTTAACTCAACACAAATATTTATTCTTTCGCGCCGGACGAAAACGAGCGCGTGCGCGTGCTCTTTCTTCCTTTTGTCCGGCTAAAAGCGAAAATAGATTTTATCAGCGACGTCGACGAGGACTCCTCCTCATAAAGAGAGAGGGAGAGAGAGAGAGAGAGAGAGAGAGAGAGAGAGAGAGAGAGAGAGAGAGAAAGAGAGAGAGAGAATGAAGAAGAAGTGAAGAGAGAGAGAGAGAGAGACAGACAGACAGACAGAGACAGAGATAGAGTTAGAGAGAGAGAGAGAGAGAGAGAGAGAGAGAGAGAGAGAGAGAGAGAGAGAGAGAGAGACAAACAGACAGAGACAGAGATAGAGTTAGAGTTAGAAAGAGAACGCGAAACGACACGCCGTGTATTCGTTGATCGTGAAAAATCGACCTGGCTTGGCCCAGGACACAAAGCTTGGCGCGGTGTTAATTCTTTATTACGTTTCTATCGATTTTATCGCAGTTCAACCTTATTTGCCACGACCAGATTCCTCCGTGTTATTTTCTGAACGAAACTTAGATCTAATCGAATGTGTATAACGAAAAAAAAAAAAAAAAAGGAATATCTTTCAAATTTACGATTGCGTTTAAATTTCGTGATAACGTTTGAAATAATTTTATTAAATGTAATTCAAAAAAATTCTTTTTAACTATTGGAAAATCGAATTACTGTTTTTTTTTTTCTTTTTTTCTTTTCTTCCTTTTTTTCTTTTTTCGAAAAGAAAATTTTCAATGAATTAAATTTTACGTACGTATTTGCCTTTCGATCAGAGATTGACAATTTGTTCATTGTTATTGTATTTAAGTCACTTATAATTATTCTATAACGTAAAATGTGATTAATTAAAGTCGTTTGTAATTCAAACTTTATTCTTTCTTTTTTCTTTTTTTTTTCCTTTTTTCTTTTTCTTCATAAATAATTACAACTAATATATTTTTTTGAGTCATTCAGATAGGATTAATCGCTAAAAAAAAAAGCTTTAATCAAACCGAAAGATAATTTCTGAGAATGAGTTAATTTGTTTAATAGATATCGCGAGAGTTATTCATGGTAAGCCGGTATTTTGTATTGGCACGTGTCGCAAGTTTCGCGGAAAACCGGAAGTCTCGTTTTGGAGCATGGAGAAATAAATAGGGAAAAAAAAAAAGAAAAAAGAAATAAAACACAGAGATAGATAGAGAATCAGAGATTAGAGTAAAGGAGGGAGAGAGAAAGAGAGAAAGAGTCTAGTCGAGTGTACAGGCTCCGCTAACCACTGTAATATTAATAATAACCTTGTGTGTGTGGTGAAAGCTTACACTACACTTGGTGTCGCTATTGGTGTTGTATTTTTTTTGGTGTTGTACTTGATGGTTTTTTTCTTTTTCTTTTCCTTTTATTTTCTTCTTTTTTTTTTTTCTTCTCCTTCTTCTTTTTCTTTCCTTTGTTTTTCTTTTTCTTTTTCCTTTTTATTTCTTTGAAGAATTTAATTGTAACGACATGAACGGGGTGAAAAAAGAAAAAATGAACAAGAAAAGAAAATTCAAGACTTCTCCTTTCGAAAACGAGTTCAAGAAAAGACTCGCACGTCCGTGAAAGAGAGAAGAATGATGAGCGGAGAATCGTGAATACGCGCTTTCGACCCCATGGACGACGAGAATTCGTTCTTTTTTGCCCTGTTCCTCGATTCAGGCCCCATGCAAAGCTTTGCATCTTTCGAGAGATTCGTCGTCTCATCGTACGAGATAGAGAACATTTCAAAAGCATTTTCTGTGACTCCCTTACGTCGGCTAATTTATTAATATGTCACGAGAATCAGAGAGTGAGAGAGAGCGAGAGAGAGAGAGAGAGAGAGAGAGAGAGAGAGAGAAAGATAGAGATAGAGATAGAGATAGAGAGATAGAAAGATAAAGAGATAGAGAGACATTCGAGTGAAGGAAATTTGGCGCGAGTTTTGAATCTCGTACTACTCTGGCATTTGGCATAGAACGCGCGAGCACATTTGGCACGCCGACGAAAAGTTTTAAATATTGTTGCGTTGGGATTTATTTTCGATGGGGACGCAACATGGTGGGAGTTATAAATTAATGGTTAGCCAATGAGAATAATCGTATAACATAGTAGTAGATACGTGAATGTATGTATTGTACGTAAGTTTTGATGCCTCTCGGTGAAGACGTAATTGGCAAGGATATTGCTTACGTCACATTCTTCTTCTTCTACGCTCTAACACCACGTGGCAGAGAACGCGTGTCCTCGAATTAGCGTAACGTAGGTGGGATAAGTGAAATTTAACACCGTTCGATCCGCCGACGCGTCCGCGATGCATCCAACACGGAAGCATTTTAACTTTCTCCCTCTCGTTCGATTCAAATTCATGAAAATATATTTCATCCGAGCTATTAGAAATATTAAGAGATCTTTCAAATCTGCTTCCTTTTTTTTCTTTCTTCTTTTCCTTTATTTTTTTTTCTTTTTTTTTTTTTTTTTCTTTTTTTATATATGACCGTGATAACGATTCTCGTTGAATTGTATTTTCATATTAATACTTATTAACACGTTATATTAATGCATATATATCAATAATGAAATTAATAATATATTGATTTTATTCGAATTAAGTTGTCATTAATTTCATGATCATTCACATTTATGATCATTAATTTAATTATATAACAGACATTTGTTTATTCATAAAAAGAAGAAGAAGAAAAAAAAAAAGAAAGCATTGAAACAATAATTTGATAATATAATATGTTTGTTATCGATATAATCGGCGAACTTGACACAATTGAAAGTTAAATTAAACTTGATAGATAAGAAAGCATACGTAATAAAAAACAAATCCCCAAATTTTCTAATTTGGCGATAAATTTGATTATTGACATGAAGTGATAGATTTTTATCGATGTATAGATCATCGACGAACAACGAAGATAAGAGAAGACGATATTGTCGTTCGTTGACGACGACGACGACGACGACGACGACGACGACGACGACGACGACGACGACGACGACGACAACGACGACGACGACGACGACGACGTCTCGCGTCTCGGTGTCGGCCATCTTTGTGGCTCCTGGCGTCGGTCCAGTCTTTATTTAGATCCACCTGTCCCCTGTGTCAACTTCTCGGCGCGAGCCGTCGCGTCGTCTCGAGAAAGAAAGAAAAAGAAATAAAGCAAGAAAGAAAGAAAGAAAGAAGGAAAGAAAGAAAGAAAGAAAGAGAAGTTGCTCTCCCTCGTGAAGAGGATTTAAGAGTCTTTAAGGCCGTTTCCGCGCTATCGCGACGTCTATTCTCGAAGATCCCTTTTCTAGTTCGCCGTCTTTTCTCCCTCGTTAACGGGATACCAAAGCGACGAGAGAACCTACTTACGCGTTCCTCCACTTTCCTCGAGTAACGATTAGGACATCTGCCAAATTGCATTTTGACGATTGCGTCTGCGTAGACAACCGATCCTTTCTTCTGTCATTTCTTGTTTTTTTTCTTTTTTTTTTTTTCTATATTTCTTTCTTTTTCTTTTTTTTCCCTTCTTTTTATCTTTTTTCTTCTTTTTCTTTTTTTTCTTTTCTTTTTTCTTTTTTTTTAATACATTTATAATACACTTTGATTATGTGTTTTTGGGTATATGGGTACATGGGTTATTTTCTTTTCACGTTTATGATTTATGAATATTTTTTAATGTATATTATATCAGGTATATGGGTATATGATTATATGATTATCTGTTTTTTTTTCTTTTTCTTTTTCTTTTTTTTTTTTCGTTTTAATTTTACGATTTACAATATATTCCGATTATCTTATATCAATGTCAGGCTGCGCAATAGACGATTGAATTGTTTTTAGGTAATTTATTCAATTTTAAATTTAGAAAAATTTGTTTACAAGATTCAAAGATATTTCACTATTTCAATATATTCTACGAACGATTTAGCACGAACGAGAAATTTTGGAAACGAGAACTGTACTTCAGTAGAACTTCTCACTACTCTTTTTTCCTTCTCATATTTCGCGTCATAATCCAGAACGTCGTCTAAAAGGATCGCACTTCTATTTCCATTATCGCGACTCTCTTCTTCTCCACCTGTCGTCGTCGCTCTTCTGACGCAAATTCTTCGTCGCCATCGAACTATCGTGTCTCTTCGACGATGATCAAAGCTTATTAATTTTGTCGTTTATGTCACGAAACTTTCTTTATATATATATATATATATATATATATATATATATATCGTACTGTCATTTACACATGATATTAGCATATTGTGATAGTTACTGAACGAGGAATGAAAAATATATAAAAATTTTATATAGAAATTATATTAGAAGCTTTTATATGTATATATATATATATATGAGATACTGTTATTAATATGATAGAAGTGATTAGTGATAATGAAAAATTTCTTAAATATTTATTTTCGTTGAATTTAATCGGATTTTTCTTTTCCTTTTTCTTTTTCTTTTTCTTTTTCTTTTTTCCACTTTTCGCCGAAACACCGAAAGATCTAACGAATATTTTTTATAGGATTAAAATGAATTTCTATTTTCAATATGCGTACGTCCGTCGTCATTATGCACCGCCATCGTCGTTGTTCTTTCAACGAATGCAGTCTGTTCTCATGCAACACATATTTCATCTTCAAGGTTTCCTCCCTTCTTTCTCTCGGTATCTTGCTTATTCCATCGCACTATATATTTTTATAGTATCCTCAAGTTCATTTATCGTAGTAATATATCATTAAAAAAGTTTCTACAAAATGTATATATATATATATATATATATCTTTAAACGCAGTTGAATATGAACAATTGATATTAATAAATTCATTTTATTCAGTTCGTTGTTATTTACGAATTTACGATATTTCTTCGATCATCCCACTTACATTTTGTGTTTTATTATAGCATGGAATGTTTCCAAAATGTATTTTATATTTAAAGGACCAGACGCTTCGAATATTGTTATTGTTTTCTTGTTTATTCCATTTCAATTTCGTACGACGGCCAAATTTAATATTTTCAATATCTTTCTGTCTTTGTGTCCTACGTGTCAATGTTTCGTGGTTTAAAAATAAAATGTTTATAATAAAAAAGAAAGAAAAAAAAAAAAAAGAAAAATCAAATTCCAAGCATACAAAAATTATTACGCTTGAATTTCTTGTAAAAATAAACGATTGTTAAACATTCAAGCTCTTTTTCATTGTTTAAAATCAAATTTTGTTGGGCAAATGTTTCCGGGAAAAAAAAGGGAGGGGGAGGGAAGGAAAAAAGAAAAGAAGAAAAATTATCAATGTTCGCGCAGAAAAGCAATTAAGTCATGACGAGGAACCACCCCTCACGATTCACTATTGGTCTGGCCCGCTTTCCGTGGATTGGCGGATGATCCCATTGGATTATCCAGGGCGCCGGCGCCGCAGTATAGCGTTTTGGCCTATCCTCTCTCCCTGCGCATCGAAAGCTAGCAAGACACGACCCGGATACCTCGCGAACACCTTCCTCGAGTTCACACATGCGCGTCCAACGACGTTTACATACTTACGATGAATACCTGTGAATACCGAAGTTACAGTAATTCATTCGCCAAGGACAAATTATTATCAGTAACAAGCGATTATTGATAATTGTTCAACTTGCGTAACAATTACTTCATATATTTTTTCTTTTTTATTTTTTTTATCATAATTCATTTGATCGTTTTATTTTCTAATATTGTCTTATTCATTATTTGATCTCGGTTAATACTTTTTATACTGGCCAGTAGGATTCCGTCGATTAGATCGTTATGAAAGATTCCATATAAAAAAAAAATTTCTTTTAAAACAGAATGACGTTTGAAGGTTGGCCATTATATAGTGATAATCCATATCATTAAAGGATCGTATTATCCTTTGACCGACTTAGACTATATCACTCCATTCGTAATTCGTAATATAAGAAACGCATCATTTCCTTTCATAATATGTAATATACAAGCTGTTAACATACGTCAGAGCAGGTGTACGATGACAATAATTTCTAATCACAATAACGTTCTGCTGCGGTTCACACCTGCACCCTTTTAACGAGCTTGTAACGTATGCATACATATATTCATGCAAATACACACACTCATACACATACACTACATATAAATATGTAGGTATATGAACGTATGTACGCTGATTCGAAAGGCCACGTTTCTTCCCACAAATTTACCCCTACCGATCTTCACCTTTACTCGGAGTTCATTTTTTTCCTCTTTTTTTCTTCCGACTCTCTCAGCTCCCCCGCCTCCCACTCTCTTCCATATCATGTCTTTTACTCTATTGAAACACAGAAGACACCTTGCGTTCTTTTCTAGTTTCGTGCGTGCGTGCGTACGTGCGTGCGTGAGTCGTCGGCGAACAAGTCGAGAGATCCTAATCGCGACGTACGGCCACTTTACGTCGGAAATCGAGGGTGGTCACTTAGATCCGTCACGAAAGGACGATTCCAATGGGGGACTATCTTCGTGACTTCCCAATGATTTCTTTTTCCTCCTTCTACTCCTCCTCCTCTTTCTCCTCTTCACCTTACCTCGTCGATTATTCTAGGCTTACCACATGGCACGCGTTTGAATTCTAAGTTGTTTTTTAATGATCTCTTTCTTTGAACGCCTAATCGTCTCAGACTTTAATCGTGAACAGGCTAAATAAATAAAAATGAAGAAACTTTTTTCGTATCATTGAATTCGAACTATTCTATATATAGACGTCAATTTTGTCGATTTTTATATAAAAATAATAATACGTTTTTTTTTTTTTTTTTTTGTATCGAACATTCAGTAATATTAATGACCATCGGAAAATCTATTGTCATTGGTTTCATCGGGAAATCAAATTAAATCGTTTGTTTTCATTGCATAGAAATAATATTTTAAAAAGGTCAACTTAATGTAGTGAATAACGTATCATAATCATTTATACAAATGCAAATTATTATAATAATAGAATTTATTTGTTTATCGCATAAAGTAAAAATGTCAGAAAAAATTACTACGGCGGTTAAACATGTGACAACTATTAAACTTATCTTAATCGTTTACTTTCTTTTTTCTTTTTTCTTTTTTTAACTTATCTCTCCTTTTTTTTGTTTTATTATTTTTTCGATAGAAATACAAAAAACAAAGACATGCAATGACGGTTCTTTTTCCTTTTCTTTTTTACTATTTAAATAAGATTAGAAGGGATAACGGATGAAAAGATGAAAAAAATACTCGACTCATTATTTTTATTATTTTTATTATTTTTATTATTTTTATTATTATTATTATTATTATTATTATTATTATTATTATTATTATTATTATTATTATTCGTTAATGTATGTATGTACAAGCTAAGTAATGTGACTAAATTACCATTAAATTG